>NC_142810.1:1951658-2160653 GCF_049724085.1 Artemia sp. Qi Xiang Cuo
CAACTTAGGGTTTCCTCTCTCAAAAAGCGGCATAAGAAATGATCTCTTCCCCTCATCTGGCCATTGTCCTGAAGTTAACACCTTATTGCAAAGAAAATCAATTATCGACATACAAATTGAAAGAAAATTCTTAAATTATTGGTACACCATCAACACCCGCAGCCGAACCTACTTTTAAATTCTTGAATACAAACTTAACCTCATCATTACTCACTTCCCCTACTAAATCCTAATCATGTTCTTTCATAGGATAAACAACCCTCTCTGTGGTATGTGCTACCTCTTGTATTTCTGCACAATCACCTTCCAAGCTTTCCAGGTAATCAGGCCATGAGTTGGCCTCTGGAGCCACCTTTGTATTTACTTTTTCATTTTCAATATCATTCCTTATATAACCCCAAAACTTCTTAAAATCTTTACTTCTAAAATCATCTGCAATATCTAGTTTCTTCTTAATCTCAAACTTTTTTTTCTTTTTAATTAACCTTTTATAATCTCTTCGTTTATCTTTATATTTGGCGAATCTTAAACTTTGATCTTCAGCTCTATCACATTCTTTTAAATGACTCAATAAACATCAGGCCTTTTCTTTAATTAACTTACATTCCAAATCAAAATACCGCTCGTTTTTTTTAGTATTTTTCAGATTATACGATACTGCACAACTGCAAATTAGTTCATTTAACTCCATAATTATACTATGTATATCTTTTCCATCTTCTTCTAACGCTTTCAACTTATTTGTTACATGCAACTTCGTAAGCTCCCTTTTAAATGTTTCAAAATCATTATCAGTTAAATCATAACAAATTCGTTTTCCTAAGCCCTCTAATCTAAGCTCCCCTTTACATAAAATTATAACTCGAGGAACTTCATCCTGAAGCTTCTCAGTATTCAGCTCAAGTTTAATAGCTCTATGATCAGATCCAACTAAATCTGGTACATAAATATCAATCGATTCAGGTACAAATTTCGTACTAATCAGCGCATAATCTACAAAACTTGGAGTTGGGCCCGAAAGGCAAGTAAATTCGCCTAGACGCTTATTATTTCCAAACCTTCCATTCGCAATGATCAGACCATGTTCCCCGCAAAGTGCCAGGAGCTTTCAGTAGTAAGGCATCAATTAGTATCAAACATACGCCTGAGGCATGGATATGCGTGCAGTTTAACCGGTACATTGGCTTAACAGGGTCAGTCACCTATTACTAAGAACGGGTATATGCCATATCAGACGGGTTTCTGAGGTAACACCCATTTTTTGGGGCCAATCAGAGAGAGCGGTGGCTACTCCATATACAGTAACTTGATTAGTAGGTTTTTTTAAAACTTGGCAACGTATAATGTACTCAAGCATGTTTTGAGAGTTTGATTACATGCCTTACCAGACGGGTTTCTGAGGTAACAGCTATTTTTTTGGGTCAATCAGAGAGAGCGGTATTTACTCCATATACAGTAACTTGATTAGGAGGTTTTTTTAAAAACGTGCCAACGTATAATGTACTCAAGCATGTTTTGAGAGATTGATCGTAATTATGGAGGTGCTGATTTCACGCCTACATTCACGCCTACATAGCCAGTGGAGTTTTACGGATACATGGTTTACCAGGGTCAGTCACTTATTATTACGAAAGGTACATGCCATACCAGACGGGTTTCTGCGGTAACACCCATTTTTGGGGTCAATCAGAGAGAGAGGTGGTTACTCCATATACAGTAACTTGATTAGTAGGGTTTTTTTTAAACTTGGCAACGTATAATGTACTCAAGCATGTTTTGAGAGTTTGATCGTAATTATGTAACTAAACATCCGTTTTTTTTTATTTGTCCTTGAAAAACCCTATAAAATGTTCATACACTACATTTCAATTTTCATTATTTTTTAACACATTTATTATAGTACACTACATATTATTAAATTTTAAAACAATGGATTCATCAATTTTCAATGTGAGTACACTTTCATTCTTTATTTCAAAAAAAAAATAAAATAAAAAAAACGTTTTACTAGTAAATTCAAATTTCAGGGGGACTTAGCCCCCCCCCCCTTGGTTAATTTTAATTAAATATCTAAATGACTAAATATTCACATTTTCAACGTTTAGTATTAGGGGGTACTAATTTACCTTCTGTAAAAAAAAAGACTGAATTTTGAACGGCTCAGTGAGCCGTAATACATCTTTTCACAGATTCAAAAAAATGGATGCGAGTAGTATATTTCGCGAAATTTTTTTAAGTTGTGCTTTACTGAAATGAGATAAATGCTTTTCTATAAAAAATTTTGGTTCGGCTGGGGGTGGGATTACTAATTTTATTTCTGTAAAAAAAAAAGACTGAATTTTGAACGACTCAGTGACTCATTTTTACGTTGTGCTTTACTGAATTTATATAAATTCTTTTCTATACAAAATTACGGTGTGGCTGGGGGGGGGAGTACTAATTTTTTTTCTGTAAAAAAAAAAGACTGAATTTTAACCGGCTCAGTGAGCCTTAATTCATCTTTTAACAGATTCAAAAAAAAGGATGCGAGTAGTATATTTCGCGAAATTTTTTTACGTTGTGAATGAATGTGAATGGTTTTTATTTCCCATCATAAATAACACAAGGTTACACAACGGAGTATTGAAAAAAAAAGAAAAAAAAGAGAAAAAGAAAACGCAATAAGAGAAACAACAAGACTTCAATAGCAATCAATATACAGCATACTAAACTCGTATTCACACTAGCATACGATAGCTCGGTACATATCATGATCAGGATTGAGCGAAGGCCGAAATCGAACGATTCGCTCAGTAGCTGCAGTAGTCGGGTCCACAGCGCTGTAATTTTTCGAAACTCTTGAGTTTCTCTCCCATGGCGGAACACTTAAAAGATACTTTGCATACTTATAGTAAACCCGACGGACTGAGCGCTTATCTGTTTCGGTGAAAAGAGACCAAAACGGCGAGAGTGACAGAACATGCGGGATAACGAACACGGAATAGAGCCTTCCGAGTATACGGCGGTTATACATACGTTTGCAGGGTAGAAGTAGTCCGTATGCTTTGCGTGCCTTTTCTGAAAAATGCTCAACCAGTGCTTCACGAGTAGACCGCAGATCTGAAGCGATCGGCAGTCCAACGTAAGTGAGAGATGGCTTTGAGCTCACCGCAGTATCGCCTAGGAGCACGCTAATCGGGGTCAAATCTTTCGCGTTGCGACGAAAAACAACTACTTCACTTTTGGCAGCATTAAAAGCTAGCCCAATCTTAGCATATTCATCACTCAATATATTGTAGTTATCCTCAACCCTTGAAAGAGACCTACTTGCGTTAAGTATATCATCAGCGTAATTGATGAGCGACACGTCTATACCTAGATACATGCAGCACGTTTTGGCAGATTCTTGAGGGACGATAATACTGTTGTCGTATAGAGGAGGGGAAGTAATGGAGCCTTGCCGGATACCTTTACGGACAGGTATAACTACGGTGGATACCACCATACCGCGATGAGTGGGGACTTTAATCTTCACTCTCAGCCTCCTATTCATGCTCCTCCATATAACGACAACCGAACGATCAACTCCGCGTTTACAAGCAGAACTAAGTATATGTGAGTGGATACCGGAGTCGAATGCTCTACGTACATCGTGGCTTGCTAGAACAAGTGTATCATTATTATCGTGAGCACTGAGCAAAAGATTAGCTATCAACGAATGAACATGCTCACGACTAGTACCACTCTTAAACCCGAATTGTGAATCGGGAGTATAACAAGCTTCACTTAGGTCACCAAAAACAAGCATTTCCATGAGTTTGCAGAATACCGGCGCAACAGTTATCGGGCGGTATGATGAACAGTTCCTGGGATCATTCCCTTTTTTGGGAACTGGTGTAACGACGCCAACAAAGAAAACATCCGGGACAAGACCGCAGTTAAAGATCGTCTGTTACATAAGAGCAAGGTAATTTAACACATTATCACCCCGAATAGCCAGATGCATTCCACAAATATTATCATCACCTCGAGAATACTTCTTGTTCAGTTTAGATAGCATATGACGGGTGCTAGACACAGTAACAACGAACCCGACACTTCGTTCATTTGACGCTAGGAGGGAGTCGAGCTCTTTTTCGAACTCTTTCTCGAGAGCCTTGTTCGGCGGTGAGAATTCGGCGGTGAAATATTTATTCCAATCACTTTCACTTGGCAAAATTTCTTCTTTGCGAGATTTCGGACTCCTTTTCTTTTTAATATACTTCCAGACTGCATTTGGGTCACCTTCAAGCACTTTGCAATTCTGGTCCATTATGTCGGTCCGGTGTTTAGCAAGGGTCTTGGCGAACTTTCGCTTAGTATATAGCCTGATATCATTCAAGACACCTTGACGAGGGTGCCCGCACTCGTTCCATAGTGTATACCAGAATTTAGATCGACTACAAGACTCGGACAACTGTACAATCTGAGACCACTGTGGATTTTAACTTCCGATTCGAACTTTTCGTGTCGGAACTGCAGCCTTTTCGGCACAGCGTAGGGCATGTGTAATTTCTGCACAGTAATTTTTCAGGAGTATCTGCTTCTCATTATCGGGAACAGGCGAACCTTGTTGAAGCAGTTGAAATGGGACCTTTATCTTTTCAAGTATATTATCATACACGGACTTGAAAAGCGCAGATTCGGCTTTTCCCCACTCAGATTTTACCACCCATTTACGGTGACATTCATCGGGCTGAGTAGGTTTATTAGTGACACAGAACACATTCGAGATGGGTAGGTGGTCGGAAGCACAGATGCTTAATTTTACCCTACATTTTCCGTTTGTCTTCACATATGCAGAGCACAGCATTGAGTCAAGGGAGGATACAGAGCGGGATTGTTTTTTTCTTGCTTTAATAATAATAAAAATTGACATAGTTTATTAACTTTATAAAAATAATGGTTATTTTACATTAAAAATAAAATCTTTTTTCTACAGATTAATGATATAGCACCACCACCACCATTGAGTGATGAAACAACTGAATTTACAGGACCAATTCTTTCACCACCAACAGAGTTCAGTGATGAACCTACATTAGTTCTAGAGAATATAGAATGGCATAGGGGTTTCCTTAATGATATTTTTGGGGAAAAGGCTAGCCTAGACGACTTAGCCTGTGATACTGACATGCTTGAGGATCCGGGGTGGGCATATAGTCTCATGCATGAGCATTTAGGAGATCTTACTAGTGCATCTGAACCGGGTCCTAATAACAAAATTCCAGCACAGGACAATACAGGCTGTCTCGATCAATTGTCCCCAAACACCTTGGAATATGTACTAGGGGACCTCACGCCATCTCCAACCAATGTTATTGAAATCACTGGGAGTGGTGGTGTTATTGACAATTCCCTGTTTTCCCCCACCATTCCGCTAAATGATATAGCTAGTACTAGTTGTAATACAACAACAACAACAACAACAACACCAGTATCCCCTCTTCCAGATTTATTTCTGTCCAACTCTGCCTTGCACCACACACTGGTCTACAGTGCCAAATTCGGTGACCCCTTCAACTCTCTAATGTCGGGGGATATAATAACAGATCCCTCGGCCATTACACATTTATATACTAATAAGATTCGAGCCATTCTTGAACAACAGATGGGGGTGTGGGGAGTGGGGGTCAGTTTAAAAGCATCAATAGCACTAAAAATATTTTTTTTAAATGAGAATGCGGGTGAGATGTATTCAAAATACTTGCACACAGAGATGTTGGCAATTCATCCGTATTTATCAAATTATGGGGAGGTTTTTCTAAATTGGGCTAATAGTATTCAAAGTAAGTGGGAAAATTATAAGGAGGGGGGTAGTGGATCTGTGGTTTTATTTATTGAAAGTTTAAATGTTAATATTTGTTGGTTTAAAAAGGATTTTATTGTAAGAGGTGGGCATGGGGGAGGGAGGACAATTGAATTAAAATATCATTCAGATTTAGTGGGGTGTAGGGGGATACAACGAATCTGTTTCGATACGAGGCTACAGTGTTTCAAGTATGCATTTTTAATTGCAGCATACAGACCACTTCGAATAGATGCATCTAAGATTAAGTTGGATAAAATGGCAGTTAATGGTAGGGAGGGTTCAAAGTTTCCCAAAGTAGATTTTAATTGTTTAAATAGTCAATTTCCCGTGACACTAAAAGGAATAGATATTTTTGAGCGGGCTAATGCACATTTAAAGATTGGTGTCACGGTGTTACAGTATGAAACAGAATTTGAAGAGGGTCAGCGATCCAATAAGAAGGGTGTATTATTTCCAGTGCGGGCTCCTTCAATTGAGTCAGTAGAACATTGGGTGTGGCTTCTATACACCCCACTCACAGACTCCGATTCAATTGGTCATTTCAATCCAATTACGGATATTAGTAGGGTTTTAAGTGAGGGTAAAACGGGGCGTGGGGGTGTGTGCTATTACTGTCCAACATGTCTCTCAAGATTTCGCTCTGATTTAAAGTTAAAGCATCACATGAAACACTGTAAATGTCATGGATACCAGGCTGTGGAGACGGTAAGCGGAGATAGAGCGATCTTAAGTTTTAAAAAATTTCAAAACACGCTCCTGCAGAGCAATAAAATCACTTTAGACTGCGAGGAGAAGTCAGCCGATACTAGCGATCCGTTAACGCTAACTCGTTTTCCCATACGAGAGACACAAAGGGTAACCAACAGTCATATTCAACGAGAAACCAACAGTCTTCTGTAAGTGTAAAAGATGGTTGAGATGTTGGCTGACGCTAAAGACTTTACGTAATCCGCATTGGTCAGTCTACTCAAAACAGCGAACGGTGTAATTTCGCGCCTTCGTTATACTAACTATCCTATGCTCCTATGACCAGGTGACATAGTGGCCATTAAAAATCGTAAAATGTGTTTGGTTTGCAAGGGAGATTTTGATGATGGTGTTGGGAATGGGGGGAGGAGGATGGTGATCGACCATGATCATTTGTGGCAGGAAATTACATCGGGAGGGAGTAACTTTAGAGGGGTAGCACACCAGTCATGCAATTTAAACTTTGAACAACAATATTTCGCACCTGTTTTTATACACAATTCCAATTACGACTTAAAGTTTGTTCTACCGGCGTTGGCCCGCATTGCCAAGGGTGGAGTTGTAGATGACGCATAGATAGATGGTTCTTTTTCCTATAATATCATACCCAAATCATCGGAGAAGCTACTGCTGCTAGAATTCATGTGGAAAACAGTTGACAAGGGTAACACGTGCCTGAATAAAATCTGTTTTTGAGACTCTGTCAGCTTCTTCCCCAAATCTTTAAGTCAATTGATTCAGGTACAGAAAAGTGACAATTTTAATAGCTTCCCCCTCCTCAAACAGCATTTCCCCGATGATGAAATGTATGATTTATTAACGTGTAAGGGTATATATCCATATGATTATTAAAACTCTGGCTCGAGGCTAGATGAGGTGTCACTACCGCTCATTGAAGCTTTTTACAATTCTCTTACTTAGAGTGAGTGCACCACTAGCGACTACGAATTTGCTAAGAGGGTTTGGGCAAAGGGCGGATGTAAAAAAGGGTGGGATTATTGTAAACTATACTTGGCCAGTGACGTACTCACTCTTCCTGACATTGTGTGCAAAAATACAGATAAAATCTATGGGGAATTTGGGTTGGATTTAGGTTATTATTTTCTCCACTCCTCATTTGGTGATGGACTTGATACTTCAAATAAGAAAAGAAGAAACAGGTAGACTCGCCAATGTGGATCAGCATCAGTTTGTATAGATATCAATGCGGGTTGGGTATGTTTTTCACGGGGATCGTTTCATGAAAACTGATCTAAGTGGACAGCACATCGATAAAAAGTCGGACGTAGTTTTTTTGGATATTAACTCCCTTTACCCGTCAGTATTGTCCCACCACACTTTGCCGGGTGGCACTTATAAAGGGCTTGACAATCGATATGCTTCGAATTTCTCCGACATTGCCAGCTTTGGGGAGCATGGGGCACAGGGAGGGGTTTTTGAAATTGACGGTGAAATACCCATGGAAATCCATGACTCTGTAAAAGACTTTGTTTTTCCCTGCTTAAATAGACCGGTGGGTAGAGACTCTCTGAGCCCCTACAATTTATCTTTAGTAGAGGACGGGAGTATACACTGGTTACCTTCAAAACAAAAACTAATTGCCGACCTCAACCCTAAACAAAATATTGTTGTTCATCACGTGCTATTGAAAGGGCTGTTATCCAATGGTTTTAAAGTCACAAAGATTCATAGAGCCCTCCAATTTGATCAAAAGCCTTACATAAAAACGTTTATTGACACCTTTGTCAGTATGCGTTCACAAGCGAAAACGAAGGTTGAAAAAGAACTCTATAAACTTTTTTTGAACTCAGCTTTCGGTAAAATGTGCGAGAGCGTACGAAACAGAAGTCGATGTGACATTGTAAACAACCCCAAAGATTGTGCTCGAATCATTGTGGATCCAAACTTCACATCATTCAGAATCAGAGACTCTAATATGGTGCTCCTACATCGCAAGAAAAGAAACATTGTATTAAATAAAAATATTGCAGGCGGAAGTGCAATAACTGAAATATCCAAGAAACTCATGTTTTCGTTTTATTATAATGTATGCAAGGTACAGTGGCCGATTGAGGGACAAGTTCAAGTGTATTACGGGGACACTGATTCACTCCTGTTCAAAGTCAAAACTGAAAATCTATTGAATGATTTGGAAAATGGTGAGTATATTAGCTCACGAATGAACTACACTAATTGGGATGAATCCCTCTACCCAGAGCTAGTGAAACACAGGGCCCCAAATCAATTATTAATGATAAAATTTGAAACGATAAGTGATCTGATATTTAGTTATGTGTTTCCTGCTCTACAGGTATGCTGTTTGGAAACAAACGGCAAGGATATCAAACAATTTAGCAAGGGGATACCTACACACTGTAAAAAATAATTTTGACATGAGTGTGTATAGAAACTGTGTGGAACGTAGTTTAGTGCCAAGGGCGAAAGTCATGGCGATTCGCTCTTTACAATTTAAAAACTACACAGTTAGAGTTGAGAAAAACGCCATGTTGGCCATATCGGACAAAGTCTATGTACTTGAGGATGGTCTGAAGGTACTACCACATGAAGGTACTACCTACATGACATTATTGTGTACAGAAACTGTACGAAACTTATTTTAGTGCCGAGGGTAAAAGTCAAGGAGAGTCGCTCCCTACAATATGAAAACGACCCAGTTAGAGTTAAGAAAAACGCCGTGTTTGCCATATCAGATAAAGTCTTTGTACTTGACGATAGTGTGAAGGTACAACCACACGTAAATTATTTAATTACCGACCTATTTTATCGTGTAGAGTGAAGAAAACAAATTTTTATAGAAAAATTAGCTTAAATTCATTTAAAAAAAAGTATAAATGGGGGGGGAAGGTTTTTTGGGTAATTGAGTGTTTTTTTTTAAATTCTTTTTAATTCTTTATCATAAAAAGTTTACAATGTGTGTGTGCAAGGCAGATCATTTTCTACTATTTAATGCACGACCTAGCCCCGCCCCCCTACAGGAGCCCCCCGCGTCCCGGCGCCCAGCGCTTCCCGGCCAGCACCTAGTCACCGCAGAGGCCGCCTCCCGGGGGAAGGGGGACCTCAAAATTTAGAATGCTTTAAATAATAGGGATATTATTATTTCAAGGACTTTATTCTAATAAATGTTGTATTTTTCTATAAATAAAAAAAAGTGTCTTTATTTAAATATTTTATTTTTTTCTCTGTTAATATGCAAATGTTATATTTTTTATTATAAATAAATTTTTAAAAAATGTATTTATTTAAGTGTTTTTTCTATGTGCCTATGTAAATGTTGTATTTTTTATCATAAATAAATTAAAAAGTGTATTTTTTCATGTTTAATGTGCTTTCAATGTAATATTTTTTTAAAGTATTGTTAGTTTTTTATGTATACAATAAAAAAAATATGATTCTTTATTCACATTTTTCTTCTTCTTCTTCTTATTACTATTATCCTCCTCAGCACTACTCTTGAGCGAAGTGTTGACTTGGGATTTATTTAGTTAGGAGACAACCACATTCTAAAGCACGCTTCCTTTTTAAGGTGTGTACGTTGACATACGTTCATTTAAAACACCATTTAGATCGCTTTTGCGTGTGTTGTCAGTGTTAGGTAAAACAACACTCTTAACTAAAATAATTAAAAATTGCGATAAAATGTTTGTGGAAAAGCCGAAAAAAATCTACTTTTTTTACACTATTTGGTAGGAGTCATACGATAAAATAAATATCATTCCTGCCACCACCACCACCATGGGATTGGTGCAGATACAATTCATACAGGGACTTTATGTTTTCAGCCTTTTGAACCCAACTCTTGGTTGATCATTGACGATCTGGCTGAATCTATTGAACAATGGTCACAGGAAATGCTACAACTGTTAACCTTTTGCTTTCATCATGAACAGATTTCTCTTAATCTAGTTCTGCATAGTATCTTTCATCAGATCAAATTTATGCAAACACTTGCAATGAGCTGTACTTTCTATATCATGTACAGGGTTGGTCATGGATCCAGCTTACTCAAAACTCTCATTAAACGAATCTATCAAAGCACCCCCAAAGTTTTACTGTCAGTGCAAAATCAGTTAACTAATAAACCCCACGGCTATATCATATTGGATCTTAATCAAACTGCACCCGAGAATCTGCGTGTAGTCACAGATATTTTTGACAATGAAATTACAGTAAATCTCCCCGTGACCAATAAAAATAATTATTAGTAGCTGTCCTGACACTGAAGAAAATAAAATAAAATAAACATTTGTTTTCAGTTCTATTATCTTCACATCCTCCACTTAGAGAAGCCTTACTCAAACATGGTCTTGACAATTGTGTCATTAATCTAATATGTGAAATTTTTTTAAATTCGACCGAGGGTAACGTCCAACAGCAAGAAGTAGTTAAGCAACAGGCAAAGCAACATCGATCCATTGTACGTACATTGGCCTTTAAAAAGAAAGGAAAGAATTTTAAAAAGAAAAGACTTCTTCAGGTGGGCAGTAGCCCCTTCACAAATTTACTGTGGATAATTGCAGGACCTGAAGACGTTTTTTTTTAGATGCCAAAACCCTATAAACTGTCTACAATAGATGTCACTCTCTCAGCGGTGGAACACTTTGAGGGCACTCTAATTAGAATCACATACGACAAAACCATTAGAGAAGTTAAAAAACTGCTTTTACTTCAAGATACACTTCGCCGAGTGAACAAACATAAACCCTATCGTATGAGGCCAACTGCTGCTGCTACTGCTACTGTTGCTGGTTGTATTGACCATCAAAAAGAATCATGTTCTCAGGCTTCTGCTGGAGCAAATATAAAGAAGGATTAATTGTATTCAATTTTATTGAAAATTGGATATATGCGGCCCCACTCATATCGTGAAAAATGTAAACGAATCCTAACTTATCTCTTGGAAAGTGGTCAAGATCATATTAAAGTTGAGAGCAATGGGGAAGGGATTATAATTCAGAGCAAGAGCTATAATCTACTTGATTTAATCTATGACATGATTACAAATCATAAAGGACTATTATCATTTGACACTCATCTATACAACTTTCTAAATAAAATTAAACTTCTCCAAAAGTCTTATTGGCAATAGACAAATTCTAAAAAAATTAAATCAACATGCATCATCATCATCATCATCAACAACATTGACACCATTAAAATATGAACTTGAAGAAGAAGAAGAAGATTTTAAATCAATTTTGGAAAATACTAGCACACCGCTGATAGCTAGACAAAAGCGAAGACGTATCAAGTCAACGTCACCATAACCACCACCACCACCACCGACAGCCAGTATACAAAAGGATAGCGGACGTTACACAACGTGTTTACGTTAAAAATGGTTGAACTTATTAAAGGTGCATATGAACATATAGGCGAAGTGGTAAGTTAACGGTTCCCCATAACTCTTTCTATAGTAAGGGGTTTTCGAACTAAAGGCGCAAAAGACTATCTACAAAATGAATCACGTTACACTCTATATTGAAACCAAACTTTGTGATAATCAATATCAAAAAACTAAAACCTTTTACCCATTGCATATAATGCAAGCAGATTTCCTGACTCTAGATGAGCTTCAAAGACGTCAAAATACACCGTACAAGTACATCCTACTTGCAATCAGTTTTTATAGTCGTTATGCATATGCGATTCCATTGCGATCAAAGAGAGGCGTTGAAGTTGCTCAGGCCATTGAAAGTATTTTCGAACTGGATTCATATAAAAAATTCAAACGGATCGTGGTAGTGAATTTGTTAATCCTCATGTTGCAAAAGTACTAGTGAAATATAGTACAATGCTTTACCACTGTCACAGTCCTATAAAGGCTGCATTGGCCGAACGATTCATAAGAACTACTCGAATTTTAATTTAAAGATATTGCACATTGAAAAATACACCGGCTTTTATTCATGATCTAGATAAAATCATGTTCATTTATAATCAACGACCTCATCGATTACTGACCAACTTTACGTCAAAGAAGCCTAATTGTTCTGATTGTGATACAATAGAAACATGTCTTAAGCAGTAGTCTAAGGAATTAACTTCCAAGAAGAAGAAAAATAAATTCAGGATTGGTGATACCGATTGAATTAATAGAAAAATAAAGTTTTTAAGAATAGGAATAACTTGTGGGCCTCCGAAATTTTAACAGTGGCAAAAATTCTATACAATAAGCCCATAACTTATCTCTTGCGTGATACCAAAGATGAAGAGATTCTCGGCGGCTTTTATGACTATGAACTACAAAAAGTTAAAAATGCTAGTGAAATCTATCAAATTGAAAAGATATTAAAGACACGTACTCGCAGGGGTAAGAAGCAGTTACTTGTTCGGTGGCTAGGATACAACTCTGATTTTGATTCTTGAATCGATGTTAATAATATTAGCAATACCCCATGATTTCTTTGTAAATTTCCTCTCCAGTGTGTCCGATCCTCTCTAAATCGAATTGAACATAATAAATGATTTCTTGACAAAACTCTCAAGTACCATCAAATTTGAAGGTGGTTATTAAGTGACTCTTGTTAACTGTATCCTCAAAAATACCTATAAAATCCTTAGAAAGGATTGTGTGTATGATATAAGACCTAGACCATTTTAGTGGACTCTAAATGGGTGGGCTATGCCAACTAAGAATTGGTTGAAGCACTTAAGACTAGTGACTCTCCACAAGCCGAATTGAAATATGTTAAATATGATACTATGGGAGATTTGTGTTGTACAATCAAAAGAAAAATGAGCACTTTCAATTTTAATTATTCATCCGAACATGATAGAATTTACATTAGATCATCTGTTGACACTGACATAATTATTCTCAATGATAATCTGAGAGATGTTCTTGGTTTTAAACAGAATATGATCAATGGGAAAAATGCTTGCACCGTTTACGGGATGGATCAAGTTATTTTTGCTGATTATCCACCTGGTTTTGCCTTGGACTCTTGCATATTTCTCTATGCATCCTTTGTGAAAACGTTGAGAGTTTGTAATTCAAATATCCCCCTCCTACGTGTTATTGAACGAAAAAAAACTCATGAGCTTGTTAATCAATGCAATATAAATCATCTTCAGTGCGTTACCGTAAACATTTTGTATTTGGAACTCTGCCAGTTAACACTAAAAAGTGAATTGGGTGATTCTCTAGCAATAACAAAAGGCTTAGCAGTGATTACATATCATTTTCGACCCATTGTCAATGACAGCACAATCACCTAAAATGAACAATAAGAGGGTTTCATTTTTCTGCCCTGATATTGATTGCAATGTTGGCGCTTTTAGTCCAAGTCAAATAGGCACTGGACTGAACTGCAAGAAGGGGCGTACTACAATTTCTGGCTATGGTCTTGGTAGCTGGTTTGCTAGGCTATTTCGTTCTGCACTACCCCTTGCCAGAAAATATCTTTTGCCTGCTGCATCGAATTTTGCTGCCTCCACACTACAGGACTGGGGGTCGGGCAAGAATTTCAAGGAGAGTGTTAAGGAATTTATTATATCTTCAGCAAGAGCCGTTGGTGAGCAACTAAAATCTCGACAAAATGGGGAGGGATTGAAAAGGATGCGTTCGCGTCATTCACTCATCAGTCTCCACCCAGGCAGGAAGCGAAGGAATTCAACAATGACTTTGAGGAATAGAACAAGGGAGCCGCATAAACAGAAGAAGAAGAAAAAGAAAAAGATTGTTATATCAAAGAAGTATATATTCTTTTAAGATGACCTATTTAACTCAACAGGAATCACATCAATCAATCATTTACTATATGAATCTATTCAATTATGAAAATATTGAGGTCAGTGTCAAGTATGGCTACTATGAACAATTTCACCCCAAACACCCCCTCTCGGAAAATATACACTTTCAAATATTTTCAAATGAAGACTATTTCATTGATTTGTCATCAACATTTATTGATTTAAATGTTGCGGGGAAGAAAAAGTCAGATAATACAACTCCAAATGCCGGCGATGGTCTCTCCTATGAAAACTGTATTCTACACAACCTATTCAAACAAATTAATGTATTTATTATTGGAACATTGGTGAGCACTAGCAATAATTTATCAAACTATGCAAGTTACATACAATTTATGATGAAGACGCCAAAGGCATACAAGTAGTTGAGAGGACAATCATTGGGCTATGAATATTGATCAGGTGTTGATACTGACGGTGAGTTGACTACTGCAGTGACCCAGGAGTATCATCTAGTTGGAAAATTAAATCATGAGATATTCAATATATCCCAATGGCTACCCCCCAATGTCAATATTGACATAAAGTTACAGATGGCCCCATCTAATTTTATTTTGAGAAAAAAAACCTTCTGCGGGACCCTATGCAAATCTCAGTATCACAACGGTAATTCTCCACGCCCGAAAACAACGGGTTATGAGCTCTGTGGCATTGGCAGTGGAAAAGGTAAGAGCCATTTGTAGCAAAATTAAACTTCTTGTTCCCCATACAATCACCAATCAACGTCACATTGCCACCGACTCTTGTAGCTATAGCGATTCATCATTTATCAATGGAGAAATCCCATCAAAATTGGCTTTGGCCTTTGTGAAGAGTGGTAGTGCCGTTGGATTCTGGACTGAATCCCCCCATGATTTTAATTCTTTCGGTCTATCTAGCCTTGTGTACAAAGTGAATGGTATTCCACTGTACACTCTATCATTTGACAAAAAAAATCATATAGAACTCTGTACGAGTTGACCATGCAATCCCTAGATCATGACTCTCAACTATTTGAAAATGGAATAACCGATTCAATGTTTTCAAAAAATCATGGGGTAATTGTTTTGGACTTGTCAGGCATACAGGATATGAGCATAGTACGAACTGGAAATGTACATTAAGAGTGTACATTTGCCAATGCTCTGACGGAGAGTATCACGCTAATATCACTGAGTCAATTTGAAACCTATTGGGAAATCACACCCGACGGCAGTGTTCTACTAGACCTAGCACCATGAACACAAACCAAATAATCAACGTATTTAGTATGGATCCATACATGTCCCAGTACAAGTCCTATTGCATACCTTCGTAATTCATTGAAAAAATTACAAGTGTTAACAAGTCACTAATCCGTGTTTATAGCAGTCCATAAACTTTGAAAACAGGTCAGTGGCCATACATCTTTCAGACAGCGAAGAATATTGAATCTTTTGAACCTCTTGGCCTATCTTATAAATTCTACGCTCCATACATCAGCAACTTTTTTTAAAGTAGGGTGAAAACCATTATTCAAAATCAACGAAGAGTACAGGATTTAACGACTATGACATGCGGTTTTCATGCACTACTCTTTTTCATGTTCAGATGTCGTGGCTACACCTACTAGCAGTTTCTCAACATCTACGTTGACTTACTTCGATTGAACGACTTTCTAGTGGAGAATATACTTACAAGTGTATTTAATATTGATTTTAGTGCCCTAATAATAAAATGTTCTAAAGATTTATTTTAATTTTTTTATTAATAAAAATTTATATACATGATAAAACGACTGTTCTACTCTTTAGATTTCATCCACTACTAGGTATCTGTCCACAACAACTAGTGCAGGTAGATTATTCGAATTCACAGTGTACTGATCCTGATGTACTGCAATGTCAGGGTCACATTTTCTACAGTAGAGTGTGACGTAACTCTTGTCATATCTCTTTGTATAGTCAATGATACTATTCTCATTCATTCTATAGAATTCACATTTTTCAATTTGTTTATTTGAAGTAATTTCACAAACAGCGTCCTCAAATGTCGAATCACATTCTATCAAAGCCAAAATAAAAATCTGTAGTCTTATCATCATAGCACCCACTGTCTTCACAACGATGAATTAGAAACCAAATTCATTTGTTGTTCCAACAGTTCAATTGTTGACCCGCTTGCTCCTCCCAGAAAAATCTAAAACCACGACGATACCAATTTCGTAGCAATAAACTAAAATCACAGCCAGGATTATTTCCAATCATACCTGGGTATGTATTCTCCCACTTATTACATTTATCATAATGACAACTGGAGCATAGGTGGCCTCAAGGATGAGAGTCACACACCTCTTCAAGACAGAAATTACAACCTTTAATGTGGACAGCATATCCTCTACGCAATTTACACGGGTTACATAATATACCCTTTTCATAATACTCATCAAACACTGTTCAAGTCTCACATGATGATAATCAGCTGCCCAGTGTGTACATACACAATGGACAAGTATGGAAGATTTGTTCATATGGTGACTCTCTCAATATCAAAATTAAACTGAGCTAGCAAAAACAAAAATTGTATGAGATACAGAGAGAGAGGAGTAAATCATCATTGAGCACCATCTTTCTCATGAAAAAATGTCCTAAATTTTAAAATTAATGTTTAAAAGCATATCCACAATATCATTTTGCCGTGTCGTGATCAATATATCAATAAATTGTGTAAATGCATTTGGACCACGACGTAGAAGCTTCATACAATAGTTTAATGATGGAGAATCAGTTTTCATTACATCAACAATCATTCCCCGAGAAAATTTCTTCCTTTTAATAGACAACTCTAGAAAATCGTTATCTAGAATCAAACTTTTTTCCATAAGAACTATATTCATCATGATTCGCTCTTTCTCGAATCCATCCATTTTTTTTTTTTAGAGTCCTAACTCTCTCACAACCAACTTCAGACTAACCAGAACTTATTTTTGTACTCTAAAAAATATATGCTAGTCTACTATAGGAAGAAAAAAATACCTGTGATTTAGAAACAATTTTATTGATCATAATTACAATAATAATATTCACTGATGCATTTTGTTCTCGTCAATATATTTCGATAGGACATCTAATGCTGACCGAAGTTTATTTATATGGAGAATATTCACTTTTCCAGCAAAACATAGTTGCTCCTCCTGCTTAAACTTGCTTAATGATATCACGTATCTAGCATACATACTATCCCATTCAAGGCATAGTCTACAGCCAGCGGTTATTTCCACAGCTACATTGGGTACTCGTATATCGTTGCTGCTGCTGCTGTCGTATACATACCTACTCGCCGATAGTTTAAATTGGCCAATCATTTTTTCTCCACTCCTTACCACAAACAAAAACTCTTCTCTCTCTTATTGATGGATTCCTTAGAATATGAAGGAAATTTAAAACCACTAATACATTCTTAAACCAACTACTAATCCTTCACCCGTCTAAAGACTAAACCACGCTCTCTCTGGTTGACCCCAAGAAATGGGTTTTAGCTCAGAAACCCGTCTGGTAAGGCATGTGCCGTTCTTAGTAATAGGTGACTGACCCTGTTAAGCCAATATACCAGTTAAACTGCAAGCATATCCATGCCTCAGGTATAGGCTTGATACTAATTGATGCCTTACTACTGCTTTCTTCCCCAAACATTTATTTTTCTATCTTCATCCTTATTACTTCGTGGTATTCTACAACAAACAGGGACCAAATCTCCTAAATTTGGGATTAATAAATCTGGAACCTCAACCTCAATGCCGGTATAAGCATTAAAATCCCCCATCAAAACGCACTAAAAATCACTATAACTTTCGTGCATTAGCGACAATTCATCATCTAAAATTTCCCAAGTATTTTCTCGTCTATAAGAACTATTTTGTGGAGGGATATACACAACGCCCAAAATTAGTCTCTTCCCATATCTAAAACAAATACGCAGCCAAAGTAAATTTTCAGATCTACTATTAACTCTTTCGCAACCATCAATAGCTGATGATTTAATCAAAACCAAAATACCACCATAATGTCTATTATTTTTTGCTGGTTTACGCATTTTTTACTGGTTTACGCATATGAAGGCGTTTCGCCCCCTGGTCTCTTTACGCTAAAATCACAAAGGCCGTTTAATCAGAATACATAGCTCTTTTGAAAGTACTAAGAAAAATTTTAGCGTAAAGAGCGAGGTATTGACGACAGGGCAAACCCCCTAATATATGTAATAATTTCAGTTAGTAAAGTTTTTCATGCTCTTCCTTACTTTGAGTTGAAGATATTTTTTTTTAATTTAATTTCTGATCGTTTTTTAAATAATGCTGGGAAATCTGGCACCCCCTTCATACAAAATCCCTTCCCCATTAAAAAATCCTCTATGGAAAGATACTTCACTGTAAACCCCTCTCCCTGCCCCCCCCCCCTACCAGGAAAATTCACCCAGGAAAATGTCTGGATACTTCACAATAACCTATACTATATGTAAACAATGGGCAAAGTTCGAAACTTGCAGCCCTTCCACTTGGGACTGTGGGGGTTAAGTCATCCTTAGAGACATAGTTTTTACATTTTTCGAGTATGCTGAACCAAATGGCTATCTCAAAACTTCAATCAAGTGACTTCGGGAAAAAAAATGAGCAGGGGAGGGGGTTTAGCTGCCCTCCAGTTTTTAGTCATTTGAAAAGGGCACTAAAACTTTTAATATCCGTTCTAATGATCCCTCTCACAATATTCTATGACCACTGGGTCGAAACGATCACCCCTGAAAAAAAAGCATTGTGATCCTTCTTCGAGCAAAAAATGCAAATTTCCACATTTTTGCAGATATGAGCGTGAAACTTCTTAAATATGGTTACCTGATAGGCTGAATTTGATGGTGTAATTTTCGTTAAAGTTAATTAAAAATGCAAAATTGCACATTTTTGCAGATAGGAGTTTGAAACCTCCTTAATAGTGTTCTTTGATAAGCTGAATCTCATGGTGTGATTTTAGTTAAAATTAACCTTTTATATACGGAATAATTTCTGTTCATTTTAAGTTTTAACGTCGTTCCTTACTTTCAGTTAAAAAAAAAACTTTTTTTTATTTAATTTTTGAACGTTTTTGAATTAATGCAGGCTTTGATTTTGGCTCACCGTACATGAATAATTAATACAAAATTTGCATATTAATTTTACTTTTATTTGTTTAAATGGCTTTCTCAAAACTTGTTGAATTTTATTTACGAACCTTTTTATTAGTAATAAATATACGTAGCTTACAAATTAACTTACGTAACGAACTTCTATATTCATATGTATTAATGCGTATATTAAGGGGTTTGCCCCCTAGTCAATACCTTGCTCTTTAAGCTAAAGTTCGCAAATTTTGTTCCAATTCTTTAATAATGACCTCTTAATCACAAAGGCCGTTAATTTGAATAAATAGCTCTTATGAAAGTACTAAAAAATCTTTGGCTTAAAGAGCGAGGTATTGACTAAGGGGTGAAACCAATCATATATCTAATATTATCTCTTCGTTTTAAGTTTTGATGTTGCGCCTTACATTCAGTTGAAAAACTTATTTCTTTATATTTAATTTCTGATTTTTTTTAATAATGATGGGAAATCCGGCACCCCCTTCATAGCAATGTCCCTTCTCCCATGAAAACTTCCTTCATGAAAAGATATTCCCATATAACCCTTAACCCACCCCCACTACCAGAAAAAAATTCACCTGAAAATGTTTGTATACTTCCCAATAACCGATACTATATGTTAACACTGGGTAAAGTTCATAACTTTCAGCCCTACCCACGGGGGCTTCGAGGGATTAAGTCACCCTAAAAGACATAGTTATAATATTTTCGACTATGCTGAACAACATTGCTATCCCAAAATTTTGATCCGGTGATTATTGGGAAAAAATGAGCATGGAAGGGGGCCTAGTTGCCATTTTTTTGGTCCCTTAAAAAGGGAACCAGAACTTTTAATTTCCGTTCCAATGAGCCCTCCCACGATATTCTAGGACCACTGGGTCGATACGATCACCCCTGGAAAAAAAATAAAATAAAAAATAAACACGCACATATAAGCGAATATTTAAAGCGAATACATAGAAGCGAATATTTGGGTAAAGAACATTTAAATTGCTTAGCAAATGGTATTAATTTTTAAACAAAGTTCTTCTAGGGGGAAGTAAAGATGGAACTTTAAACTTAAAATTAACAAAAATTATTACATCACAGCCTATTTAAAATACATCGAAAAATTAGTGCAAATAAACCAATTGGTGGTACAATCTTGATAGTATCTCTTGATAGTATAGACTCTTTAAGTGTCTTGAACCCCCTCACCCTTTCCTATACAATAATCCACCCCCTAAATGATCCAAGTATTTGAAAACTCCTGGTAGAATTCGAAAAAAAAACTGACGATACTGGATGACATAAAAATGACTATGGTCAAAAAAAGTTTCGAAACGTTGACAATTTAATTACTATGAAGGGTCATCACCAAAAATATCCTCTAGGGAATATTTGGCATAGATGATATCTGCTGGTTTCTGGGATTCTAACACTCTTATTTTTCCTGATTGTGCCACAATCAGGAAAAGAACAAAATTAACCTCGTAAAATATATATGCAAAGGCCAGCGAGAGGGAGTTACAAAGGAAAGGGAGAGACAAAAACGGTTGTTCAAAGACAGTACTGCTAAAGGGTAAATAAAGAATCGAATTATTTTCTGTTCACCCCTTAGCCTTGGTAGGAATAAAAGGAGACACATAAGCAATATTAATGCAAAAAAGCTAAAAAAAAAATTTCGTCCAGGTAAATCTCCAGGTAAATCTTCTGATAGTGCTTTTCAATTCTCTCCATTACATCTCTCTACCTTTCGTACCGGTAAGCATGAAATCTTTAATTTTACAAAATGAAAAATTTTCTGCAATAAGAAAAGAGCTATTAACAGTAGAGCTCCTAGAGACTTAAATCTTTTAGCGTTAAAATGGACTCTTTAAGTGTCTTGGGCCCCCTTCCCTTGCCTATACAATAATCCACCCCCTAAATGATCCAAGCATTTGAAAACTCCTAGTAGAATTTGAAAAAAAAACTGACGATACTGGATGGCATAAAAATGACTATGGTCAAAAAAAATTTTGAAACGTTGACAATTTAATTACTATGAAGGGTCATCACCAAAAATATCCTCTAGGGAATATTTGGCATAGATGATATCTGCTGGTTTCTGGGATTCTAACACTCTTATGAAGAATGATTTCTGTTTGTTTTAAATTTTAATCTACCTCCTTACTTCAAGTTGAATTTTCCTTATTTAGTTTGCGTCAGTTTTCAACTAATTCCAAGAAATCACCATTCCCCATGTAAAATTAATCTTGGAAAATTCCTCCAAAACTCTCCTTCCCATGGAAAACTCTTTCTTCCCAATGACTATGGAGGGTCATGTCATCACCAAAGGTATAATTATTGCACTTTTCAACTATTCTGAAAAAATACCCATTCAAAAATTTTGATATAGGGGAAGTGGGTCTTTTGGGGAAGGGATTAATCACCATCCAGTCTTTTTGGTCAGTTAAAAAGGGGCAGTAGCAATTTTAATTTTTGTTCGAAATAGCTATTTAACATCTATTTATGATACTCCAGTAACCCGCTACCCTGGTAAAAAAAAGGACATCAGTGCTACCTATGCAATGAAAGTGATTTCCCTTGTTGTTCAAAGTGGGGGACTCTAATTTTTTTTCTCATTAGGCAGTTTTTTCAAAATATATTTTTCCACTTCCAATTACCATGTGCCGTGGTTTGCTTTTTACTAGGTTACAGCTACTGGTGCAACCATGATAGATGGCACAGAACCATGACAAAAACAAAACACCTGATACTGATACATCCGATACCAATACACTCGATACTGATACATCTGATACCGGTATGCCCGATACCACATGCAGCCCTTTCCTCGAGAACATGGGGGAGGGGGGGGATCATATCATCACCATTCTAATGGTTAAAGACACACATCAGTGCTACCTATGCAAAAAAAGTGATTTTCCT
This sequence comes from Artemia sp. Qi Xiang Cuo, assembly GCF_049724085.1. Lineage (NCBI taxonomy): Eukaryota > Metazoa > Arthropoda > Branchiopoda > Anostraca > Artemiidae > Artemia > Artemia sp. Qi Xiang Cuo. Next base: position 1,974,043 of record NC_142810.1, read on the forward strand.
TGTTGTTCAAAGGGGGAGACTAGAAGTGCCCTATAAAAGGTTTTTGACCATACTGATTCCATAGGTACATGTTTAATTTTGATTTGCCACCATTTTGAAGATTTTCAGGCTCTTTTTCATAATAACCTTAAATTTGTTTTCACGACAAACTTTGACTTTTAAAATTCACCAAAGTAATAGTTACTATTCCTGAATCAATGAAAGATGGCGATTTTTTCTCATTAAGCAATTTTTTTTCAAAATATGTTTTTCCACTTCCAATTACCATTGGCTTTGGTTTGATCTTTACTAGATTGTAGCTACTGCTGTAACCATGATAGAAGGCACAAAACCACGACTAAAAAAACACTTGATGCTGATAGATCCGAAACCGATACTGATATGGCCGATACCAGGTACATCCCTTTCTTCAGGGACTATGAAGGGTCATATCATCACCAAAACAATAGTTATTAGACCTCTTCAAAAAGTAAATATTTTATTTTAGAAGATACTCTAATGGTTATTCGACCATTTTTAACAAAATAGTTATCCCGAATTTTCATCAAACGACTTTGGGGGGAGGTGTGCTGTCTGCCCATCAATATTTTTGATCACTTAAAAGGGCACAAGAAGTTTAATTTTCAATCGAATGAGCTCTTAAACATCTCTATGATGTTCTGGTCCCCCCCCTTAGCCCTTCTTGAAAATGAAAAATAAAAAACGGGAGGCAGATCAGTGCTAGCCATACAAAAATTTATTTTCTTTGATACGAGCAATAGGTTTCATAAGAGCCATTAGACGTCACTCTAAAAATTTCTGGTAGTTCACTAGCCCCAGCTTTTCCACTTGAGACATGGCACCAAAAGTGTCGTTTTTAGCCCATTTTAAACTTGCTGATGGTAGAAATTATGTGATAGACAGAAATATAATATATCTTTTATATGAGCTATTAAAAATCAGTCTAAGATATTTTGGTAGCCTGCTAGACCCACCCCTTGTAAAATGCCTCAAAAAGTGCCATTTTTAGTGTCATATGGCACTGTAGATGGCAAAATTTATAAAAAGCAAATAGATAGGAGAAATAGCATTTGAATGAGATATTCAGAATCTCTCTGTTCTGGTAAACCACTAGCCCTCGAATAAAAGGAGACGAATCTGTGATACCCATTCAAAAAAGTCATTTTCCTTGGTTTTCAAGACATGGGAATGTGATTTCCCTTTAGAAGGTTTTTTACTATGCTGATTCCAATGGTATATTTTTCATTTGAAACAGATGCCATTTTCGAGGGATTACATGTTTATCGTCCAACAGGCCCTGTGGCCAGGTTGAAATAAATGTGTCACATTATTTTGAATTGAAGTTACCAAGTATTTTGCAATAGGTTGCATCAAGACATGGCTAATTGTAAAAAGAGAAAAGCCAAGACGGATAGTCCAAGTGCTTGAGAGGCAAACGTTTAAATGGCTGGGGCAGGGGTAATGGTGGGAGTAAGCATGACTCTCTTATTGGACACATACTTGATTGTTGGTTTTTGGAAGTGCCATTTTTAGTGCATATGGCGCTGTAGACGACGAAATTTATAAAAAGCAGATAGATAGGAGAAATAGCATTTGAAAGAGCCATTCAGCATTTTCAAGGGATTTCAGTCATTTTCGACCAATTACATGCTTGTCGTCAAACAGGTCCTGTTGCCAGGTTGCAATAAATGTGTCACGTTTTTTTTAAGGTTCTTACAACCATACTTGCTCCTTAAAACGCTTAAACGAGCTACAATTCTTCCCCCTCGATTAAGAAAGATGTCAATGAACATATAATATAAATTTCAAAAAATTGGTTTTTATTTTTAGTAACCTCTTTGACAAGGAACAGATTAGAGACCTCAAAATTTTAGGCATTCAGTTCGAAGATGTTAAACCATTTATAATACCCTCCCTCCTCTGGCAAAGAGACATTTCCATGAACATAGAATAAAAATCTAAAACAAAATGTTTCTGTGTATTTTTGTATACTTTTCGGCGACGAAAATTATAGAGAGCTTAAATTTTTAGATATTGGTTTTTAAGTTATTCAACCATTTACAATAGTTAACACAGAGTAAAAATAGATTTTCTTTAGCATAAGAAAAGTTATAGAAAAACGGGGGAAACTACCAAATACAGATGTAGTGTTTACGTACCTTTAATTGATGTAAATTTAATTATTACTATCATTCATAAATTAAAAATAAGATAAAAAATCACTTTACTGGGGATTACACAACTGTAAATTAATCTAAAACGATAATTTCATTAAGTTATATTGTTTCGAAGTTCCCAGATTCTTGTAATTTTCTAGTTTATATTGACTCACTTTGCTCTCCTTCTATCTTGACATTATCTACAGTATTTAATACTGAATCCAAAACCAAATCAAATTTAGTAACTTTTATTCTGTTGTTCGGTAAAATCTCCAAATTTTGATTAGTTGTGATTCAGGGAATGATGGGCGTGAGGGGGAGGTGGCTAGTTGCCCCCCAATCACTTTTGACTATTGAAAATGGGCCCTAGAACTTTCGATTTCTAATCGAATGAGCCCCTTTTGCAGTCTCTACGACGACCCCTTCCACATGAAATCCCCTTCTCTAAAGTTAAAAAATAATATATGGTTCATTGTGCCGACATTGTTCTTATATGCCCTCAGGGCATGACTTAAAATCTTGCCCCGAGGGTTATGGGGGAGTGTCTTCCTCAAAAAGATATTTTCTATGTGGAAATCAACTACACTGAACATAACGGCTATCTCAAAAATTTTGATTGGATGTGTTTGGGAGAATGATGGGTGTGGGGGGGGGGGCTTGTTGCCCTAAAATCAAGTTCAACTATTAAAAAGGACGCTAGCCACTCCAATTTCCAATCTAAAGAGCCCTTTTCGAAGTTTGTACGACAACTCCTTCGATACGAAGTGCCTGTCGAAGAAAGAAGAAGAAAAAAAAGCACATTGTGGCCATCATCGTTCTGTACTTAGGCAGCGCTGGTGAGCTGCCTATGAAAAAAAAGCTGAAAGTCAAATGATTTTTGAACTATGAGTAGGATATTGGAGGCCACGGCAGTAACAGTGGTCAAGTATGGCTCTGAAACGGGGGAGATTCGAAGGGTTAAGGAAGTTTTGCCCATTAATTTCTGGAAGAATTGCATAAGTAAGTTTAAGTAGCTCATTTGACCCTCAGTATATCTGATAGTAAACCATAGATAGATTTATGTCAATCATATTTTCAAGGGGCTATATCAAAATTTTTTGTTTAGGCGGGGTGAGGGAGAGGCTACATTAAACTTTAAAAGTATATCCGAATTTGTCGATATGGATTTTCATTATGTTTTTATGAGTTGGACATTTTTTTTTGGGGGGGGGGGTTCAAACTCCTAACCCCTCCCTGGATACAGCCTCGGGTACAGTGAAAGAAAGGTTGAGAAAGATAAGTCACGTTGTACAGACAAAGAGTGATTGGCTTGCCAAAATTTTGCTTTATGAATTCATCAATGAAACTGGGACCATACAAAGAGCTAGGTTTCTTACAAAGAGCAAGGTTACATACAAAAGAGCAAGGCTGAACAAGCCATACCTTATTACGTGCCATATCCATCAGGTCGTTCTGCTAACAGAAATAGAAAAGAACAGGTTATTTTACAATATTTTCTCATTCAATCCGTTGATCAAACACAAAAAATCTCCCCTTGCTCTTCTCCCACCTCTTTGGAAGTTTTGGTTTTGATAGACTAACGGTTTAACGGATTAACGGTTTTGATAGACTGTATGTTAAATAATGTTCATGAAAGATATTCAAACTGTCTATTACAGACACTCTGATCATTTACTCCAAACAATTTTTTTCATAATCTTATCTAATAAAAGCGTCAAAATATTACTCCACAGCCGCAAATTCAGTGACCTTACTCAACTTGCAACCTACAAGCTACAAAGGACACTGATACCATAATTTTAAATAATCATCAAGACCAGAAATATTTCCTGAAATCAAGAGGTATCAAATATCAATTTAATATTTTTGATACATTTTTTAAGTCCCCCCTTCCCAAAAGAAATAATCTCCAAGAAAAAAGTCCTGAATACGACCCTGGGGATTGACAATCTATTTTTACCTCCACCTCCCTTGTCTCTTTCTTAGAACCAACTCTGTATTTATATTCAGGCTCAATGAGAATAGGAATGTTATGGCATTAAAAAGCACCCTTTGAAGCATCTCCCCCCATCCTCAACTAGCCAAAAAAATTATAACGTCTAAACAAATTTCACAATCTTAGGTAGGTTCTCTGTTGTTATGCAATTCCAAACATTTGTATATAAGGACTTTAAACCTCTACAATGGGGTTATATGATTAATTTGTAGTTAGTTAGGGAGAGAGATGCCTCAAAGGATGCATTTTAATACCAAAACGTTCCAGCTCCCATTGAGCCTTCAGATAAATACAAAATTAGTTCTAGGGGACTTGTGAGAAGATGGTGTAGTTATAAATTTATATATAATATCTAGTGATGTATACATGACTTTCGTGGGGGGGTTTATTTTTTCAGGGAGGGGGATTCAAAAACATCAAAAATGTGAAATTGATATTTAATCCCTTATAATTTCTGGGAAAACTTCTTGTGTACGATGTTATTATGAAAGTAAAGAGCTTCATTAATCCCCAAAATGAGCAGAATTCATTCCATATAGGAAGGTGATTTTCTCTTCTTAATCCCTATCTCTACTTCATGGGGGCAAAAACCTTCGAGGGTGCTCATTTGATCAGAGATTGAGAGTTTTAGTCATTTTTTTAGCAGTCGAAAGTAATTGGAGACCAACCAGCCGCGGGGGGAATATTTCAGGAGGAGAGGTACTTTCCAAGGATGGTTATTATCTGAGGGGGGGGCTTTTTTTCTGGATGGGGAGTTCTGGGGGAGGTCTTTTCCGTGAGGATTTTTTGCAAAGGGTATTTACCGGGGAGAACGTAAATTCTACTAGGGGGTATTTTCAGGGTGGTAATTTTTGCGGGAGGTGTTTCCAGGGGAGTATTTTCTGGAGGGTAAACGGTGGTTTCCGTCAGAAAGTTTGACCGTTAACGGGCATAGACAAAACAGTCTCAACAGTCAAAGGAGACAAGTCTAAGAACAAAAGGGAAAAGAAATCTAAATGGCCTATATAGTTTCACTTTAAAGATACAAAATGGTTATGAAATTATCACACGGCTACCCTCCATATGGTTCCTGAAAACCTTTATTTAGAAACATGAATAAAACTACCACAACAAAGAAACCTTTAAATGATTATACATAAGGTGCCACTATCTTATTATTTTGAGGTGGAGTCACAAATTTGTTCAAAGGTTTCAGAATACACAGAACTATTACCTCCAAAGCGTTTCTTTATGAAAAATCATAAGGAAAAAAACAACAGCTTTCTAAACAGTCACGGTCACTAAATCCTACCTTTTCTAAGGAAGGCTAGGGGTCGTCATTTCATATTTAATATCGAAGGAGTTGTCGTAGAAACTTCGAAAAGGGCTCACTCGATTGGAAACTGGGGTGGCTAGTGCGCTTTTTAACAGTCAAAAGTGATTTGAGGGCAACTAGCCCCCTCAAGCCCATCATTCCCCCAAACACATCCAATCAAAATTTTGAGGCAGCCATTTTGTTCAGCGTAAATGATTTCAAGATAGAAAATATCTTTTTGAGTAGGACACTCCCCCACAACCTTCGGCGTAAGTGTTTTAAGTTATGCCCTGAGGGTATATAAGAACAATGTTGGCACAATGTACCTTATATTATTTTTTTACTTTAGAGCATACTTCTAATAGAAGGTGTCGTCGTGAAGACTTCAAAAGGGGCTCATTCGATTAGAAATCAAGACCTCTAAGGCCCTTTTTAATAGTCAAAAGTGATTGGAGGGCAACTAGCCCCCCCCCCCCCCCACTCCCATTATTCCTCCAAACACATCCAATCAAAATTTTTAGATAGCCATTTTGTTCGGCGTAGTTGATTTCCAGATAGAAAATATATTTTTGAGAAGGACATTCCCCCACAACCCTCAGGGCAAGGGTTTTAAGTTATGCCCTGGGGGCATGTAATGTTATTATATCAGGCGTTGTCGAAGAAAATTAAACAAAGGCTTATTCGATTGGAAATTAAAAGGGCTAGTGCCCTTTTTAATATTCAAAATTGATTGCAGGGCAACTAGCCCCCCCCCCCACTTCCATTATTCCTCCAAACACATCCAATCAAAATTAATCTGCTTAGGGTTCTAAACCCTATGCTTTCCAAAAGCCGGAATATAATTTGCACTTTACTGAATTTTTTTAAAAATATTTTCACTTTTAAAACTTTAAGAAATCAAAAATAATCCAGATTTTTAGGAATAAGCATCAGCATATGTATTTCAAACTGACAATGCATATTTTTTTTACGTAAATTCATTTGAATTTTTTTGATTTGTATCTTTTTTTTCTTTCGACACATTTTCATTATATGTATTCACAATATTGTTCAGCTCAACATGGGCTTCCCGAATTTGTTCACGAATAAAGAACCTGACGCAATTGCTAATTACTGAATCTTTCATAATATCCTCATACCTAGCATGTCTCAAGGGAGCTTAGTACTGGAGAATATATATACCGATAAATTGCCATCGTCAAAAAATTACGCAAGTAATTCCAAAATCACCAAAAAACAAAGGAAGTGTAACCACTCCCTCACCTATTCCTTGCAATTTTTGGGTAACTTAACAGCAGTGGGTCAACTACGACGTTTGCGGAGGGTTCCTTCCCCTCTTCTGCCTGTTCCCAGTAAAAGCAGATGCACCTCATGATATGGCAACAAAGATAGTGCTATATGAAATTGGCAAAATAGATGGCGTGCCCTCCCCCCATCTATATGCGAAAAAGATGGCATTTGTGAAAATACCCAGAGAACAAAACATACAAGGAAATATGGAACGTCTCTCAAATACTACTTAACAAAAATCTATCTTTAGAGTGTAGAAATCCATATGGAAATAACATCAAAGTAATTCAGAAACTTTATCCCGTAAAGGGCAAAGAAGTCCTTATTTCAAGCTACTGTTTGGTAAAATATGTGTAATTTTTAAGACATACTTTTTATTTAGACTTGAAATTATATTTAAGGGGTTTCAGGGTCTTATATTCCAAATTTCAAAAAAACTGTTTATACACTAAAATTGGTTAGGTTCACCTAATTCAAAAAAAAATCTATCATTTTTGGATCAACATTCACAGATAATTGTCTTAACGAGACAGCTGAATCTTCTGGTAACGACAAGTTAGTGATAAACTGATAATACCGCACAAGAGGATGCTTTCTCAAATTCTCAATAGTTCTGAAGAAAAAGAAAGTCCCTGGTTGAAAAAAAAAGTGCCTGACAATGCATTCATTAAGGTTTATGTAATTATTAATGTCCTTTCAAGTTTAATTCTATACTTGTGTAACTTTATTCTTGTTTGAAATTTTTCTCTTAAGTAACATTATATTTGGGAAAAAACTACAAAAAAGTCAGCAAAGTAAAAGAAATTCACCTCTATTTTGCGATTGTATCTTTCTAGTTACTTAAAAAGAAATTTTCGTTAATTTTTTTGATAAATTTCAAGCAATTTACAAATGAATTTCAAATTTTAAGTTCTATGCAAATGAATGTGCATTGTCAATTTAATATGCATATACTCATATTTATTCTTTATAATCATAATAATTTTTTATTTATTAAAGTTGTAAAAGTCAAAACATAAAAAAAAATCTCCAGTGAAGTGCAAATTATGTTCTGGCCTTGAGAAGGCATAGGAATTGTGAGCCCAAATCATGTTAATTTCTGCTCGTTTTGAGTTTCACCTGGCTATTTATTTTAATATCTCTTCCTTTTCGGTTTCATTTATTTATGGATGCTAATTTGTAGTAGTTTAACGCTTGATAAATTATTTGATTCAATATTTGCTCAGTTTTGATTTAATGGAGTTCTTTACTTTTCCTTTAAAAACTTATTTTGTTTAGTTTGTTTTAATCCATTTCTGTTTCTTTTATATTGACATACTCTTTTTCAGGGAAACAGGATTGGAAAGCTGATTACCCTAAAATAACTTTCTAACTCTTAAAAAGGGCACTAAAACTATTAGTTTCATATCAAATTAGCTCCTTTAACATATCAATGATAAAATTAGTTTTGATAGAGCAGCGCTGCTTATGATATTGTTTATATACCCTTTTAATACAAGCATCCATATAGTTTTTTCGTTAGTTGAAACTACCCTTAAACGTTCAATAAAAGTTTCGAATTATTGCCCTTATTGTCATTAGCTACAGCAATCGTAGAAGTAGTATTAAAAGTATTTAACGTGTCTTCTGAATAGTTCAAAATCCACCAAAACTTACCCTGAAAAGTGTGACTTAATAATGTAAGCCTGTATTGTGATATTTCTTTGTCAACCTTTTGACAACCTACATGATAATTCGTTTTGATTTAGTTCAACATAAGCCTAAACACTCCTTGTAGCTTCATCTTAATACTCTTAGCTTGTATAGTAGCAATAGTTGTAGAAGCAGCATTAGTAGCAGTATGCACATAACATCTTTGTTTTTTTCGACATACCCTTCAACACCCAGTATTCCAACTTAATACACAAATTAATTCTCAAAAAACGCTCTATTGACAGTCTAAATGCACATACACTTTTGTAAGCTCGAATTTGCCATCAAGATTTTCTCAAATTTTAACTTCATAGGCTTATCCTTGATAGTACTAGCATCACAGTAGTTGCGGTGGTAGCAGGAGAGGTTGGTGCAGTGTTGGTGTTATATTAGTAGAAATAGTAGCAACAGTAGCAGCAGTATTAATTACAGTAGTAGCATGTATATATTGCATTTTGATCAGTTGAACAATCCTTTCATTATACCCCGGAAATTTCAACTGGGCAGAGTAAGCCGTTCCAAAAATATTGCTAATTTGCGCTTTTGAACCCCTTTTCATCTTAATACTCTAAGCTTTACATGTTGTTGCAATTTAAGTAGTAGTTGGAATAGTTTAGTATGAGTAGAGGTATTAGTAAAAGTAGCAGTAATATTGGTGTTATTACTTATATATATATTACCTTTTTGTCAATTGATCTTCCCCTTTAAGTGTTCTCTGGAAGTTCTTACTTAATATTTAACTCTATTTTTGAGATACACCCTTTTCACAATCAGCATCCATGTACTGTGTTTTGATTTATCTCAAACTTCCCCTCAATATTCTGTTAAATTTGCAATTTCATACGCTTAGCCTTAATTTTACTAGTACCAAAGTAGTAGTTGTAGTAGTAGAATCAGTAGTAGCATTAATGGTGTATTTTTATTATTAGTAGTAGAAGCAGTATTAATAGCAGTAGCAGCACATACATTTTGCCTTTTGGTCAACTGAATATCCCACTCATGATACCCCGGAAGTTTCTTCTTGATACAATAAAGCGTTCTAAAATAAATCTGATAGGCCCGCATCAGCAATCTGTATGCACATAATATGTTTTTATTTAGTTCAACGTTTCCCCATAACATTTCCTTAGAGGTTTATTATAATATCCTTAGACTTAACAGTACCCGCTACAGAAGTAGTAGTCTGTTGTGGAAAAAGTGGGGTAGCAAAGTAGCAATGCTACAGGGCAGTTTTCAAATTTGTTGGCAGAAAATACAGATTTTTACATGTAAAAATAGTTTTGCTAAGAAAAAAACTGTCAAAATATATCACAAGCACTATGCAAAAAGTTGGGTAGCACAGTAGTAATGCTACTTGGCAGTTTACATGGCCTAGTAAATTGTTGGCAGATTTGGTCGGAAAAAACCAGTGCTTCCACTATCCCCGAAATTCTTGGGGATTTCCCCAAGAATCTGTCTACTCGAAAACATTTGGTTCCCAAAAATCCAAAAATTCGTTTAGGGTTACCACCCCTAGTGATTTATCACTAGTGACAATCCACTAAGAGTAACTATCACTTTGACATAATTTTTTCACCACTTTCCAAATTTTTTGTCTTAGTTATTTTCTACACATCAAAAACCAGCCGTAGATCATTGAATTACTGGCCTTTCTTCCTATCTTAGTAAAAGAAAAATATTTTTAAGACTATACCTTTTCATCAAAGATTCTCTTGTGACTCCTGGCAAAGAATTTTTTTTGAAAACATTTACATTCAGTGTAATTCTGAGCATCGATGTAAAACAAGTTATTTTACACAGCTGGAACGTGAACATTGTTTAAACATTGTTTTCTTTTGCTATTCTGTTTACTTTTCCCAAAAATCAAAAAATGCGTTTAAGGTTACCACCCCTAGTGATTTATCACTAGTGACAATCCACTTCTAGTAACTATCACTTTGGCATAATTTTTTCAACACTTTCCAATGTTTTTGTCTCAATTATTTTCTAAACATTAAAAACCAGCTGTAAGTCATTGAATTATTGGCCTTTCTTTCTATGTTAGTAAAAGCAGAATGTTTATAAGACTATAACTTTTCATCAAATATTCTCTTGTGACTCCTGGTGAAGAATTTTTGTTGAACACGTTTACATTCAGTGTAATTCTGAGCATCGATACAAAGCGATTTATTTTAGACAGCTGGAACGTGAGTTTAAATATTCTTTTCTTTTACTATTCTGTTTAATTTTCAAAAGTCTGTAAATATAAGACAGATAGATTGTAAAATTATTCAAAAAAAAAAAAATAGTAAGGATGGTACCTATTCAGAGATGGGAGAGTATTTCTTGATATATTTAGAGATGTTTTAATTATCGAGCTATAAATTAGTTGAACTCGAGACCTTTTTTCATGCTCTTTTAAAATTTAACCATCGTTTTACTCGCAAATTAAACGTACCTTTTAAAATGATACCTTCTTCTCTCAATTTCTGCAAAATAGTTTTAGTTAGGTTTTTCAGTTAGGTTAGATTACTCCCCTCCTCTAATGTGTAAATAAATAGCCCAAAGTTGCTTTTAAAGTAATACATTTTTGCTTTTAAAGTGATACGTTATGTTCAAATGTATTCCCCTCCCACTTTCTTCTTTCACCATTGCTACTCTGGCACCCTCCCTTGAAATATTTTTGGCGGGCATGTAGGATCTTTTTAAGGTTGAGGAAAGTTGTTAAGTAAGCGAGAGAAATTTTACGGAGCAGATATTCTGCTCAAATTAGGGCATTGGAAATAATTTTAAATATGTACCTAGGCCTACCTCCACAACATCTAATGCTGGAGCAATTATTAACCCTGTATGAAGGCTAATCCTAAGATAAAAACAAAAGAATAAAAAATTTGTGGTAGAATTGGATTTACCATTAAAAACTCTCCCTAAGTATATTCCTCTTATCGTAAAAATTGCAGCCCCTCCCCTCTGCCCCTCTTAATGAGACAAAACTAAGCTACAGATTATATTCAAATTCAGAGAATATTTGAATAAAACGGAAAGGACCCCAAAACAAGATTCCTAAAAAATTGTATATTATAGCCAAAAGTAAAAATGCAGTGATTATTTCTAGATTGTTCTCTTGTAAAGCTTTATATTATTTTCAGACTTGTTTTTTTTTTTTTACAAACGGTTGGTCTTTATTGCTTAATCTGCTACCTGATATCTGTGTTCAGAAGATTGATCAAACAGTTTGTGGTAATGAACTGTAAGTAACTCGACCCAAAAGGAACCAAAACTCTAAAAAAGAGTAACTACAAAGCAAAAAGGAACTAGCGGATCCAGGGGGATCCGGGACCCCCTCCCAGTATTTTTTATGGTGCCCTCTTATCCTGTTTTTTTTTTACTTTTGTTTTAGATTAAATTTTTCAATTTGGTCAATTATTGGCACCTTTGTTCCACCCCCCCCCTTAGATGTTGCTCATCAGTGACTTTGTCACACTGAACCTCCCCCGAAATTTTGCTCTATATCCAACCCTGCAAAAAAGAGCTGTTTTCGTTTTTGATATTCTTTTTTTTTTACCAGGCAATATATCTCTTCTGAAATATATCTTTCACGAGATGTATGTATCTTCTCTTCTGCAAGAAGAGATGTATCTCTTCTCATGCTGCTGCTTTTTAAAACTTGTTCAAACTAAAAGCTCATTGAGTTTTAATGTCGCCATGTGAAAATTTACTTATAAGTCGTTGCTCCTTCGTCCTTGCGGACAAGTTTATAATTACTTCACTCCTCTTAAACAGAAAATGAACATTTGTCCAAATCGTGCACAAATAAACAAATTCTCTCAAAACTATTTATTTGTCAGTTGAAAGAATCCTAAAATATCTGGTAGCTATCAAAGTGCACATACAGTTAAAGCAGGTAGTGGGAAAGCTTGAACGTGGAAGGTTAGTTGCTCTAATAGCCACACTACAAAGTAGCAGCAATTTTCTGTTTTTAATCTAATCTGGGGATTAGATTACGGCAAAACTAAAATCACAGCTTCATGATGCATGTGACTGCCCGTCTGCAAATCAAAACTGTTCTCTTAGAAAATCAAATGGTGCTTTTTATAATTGTAGTATTGCATTCAATGAGTATCAAGAATGCAGTTGAGTATGAATTATTTTTACAATACCATTTGCATTAATGTGCATGGGCGTAGGGACGGGGGGGGAGCAGGGGGGCAGCTGCTCCCCCTAGAACTTCAAATTCACGATAGATATTAGCGAGAACTTTTCGCATGTTGGAATTTTTTGTTGGATGTTACCTGGTAGATGGTTAAAAAAGCCGGAAATAAACAGAAATTTCCAAATATCGTTTGCGACATCAACATTTACGTTTCGATCTTCAATATTGATTTTCGGTCTGATATATAGATAGGAGACTGGCCCACGATCAGCTGATTTTGACTTGTTTAATTCTCCATGAATTGATTCAAATGATAAGGTTGCTGAGCATGTCAAAGCAAAAGTAACTCATTCAATACCATCCTTGAAAAAGACAATTAGAAATACTCCGCCATTTTTCCACCTGGATGCCTCTCTATCCAAGTGGTCAAGAATGCCAAACCTGGATCCTACCAGCACTGGTTCAGTCGTCTCTGCCTTATTTTTTGCCACTAGGCAAAAGAAAAATAAAAGTGACCAGGGGAACATTAAAGCTTTTGTTTTGGCTATAAAATTAAGAAAGAATATGGTCAGCATAAAAAACTACAAAATGAATTTCATTAAGGTTTAAAAAAATAAAGAGTATTAATTTCAAATTATACATTGAATGATTAACACCAAAAGTAAGCCGCTCCACTAATCTTGGCGTTCTACCTTTCAGTGGAGGCAGTTTTATTTCAACTTCTGCCTTTAAGACACTATTCATCTCGTCAGTTAGCGCAAAGTCTCTTGCTCCAGTCTTCTTCCAAAAGAGGACCTTACGTTCTTCAGTTGCTACTTTTGATAATGATAACATTGTAAACATAATTCCCTTTCTTGCTCTTCAGCTCAATCAGAATATAATCAACAGCCTTGACTTTCTCAGTGTCAAATTAGAAGTTGCTGGTAGGGGGCTTGTCTTCAGTGTCTATACTGGGGTCTGAAGAGTTGCTGTATACAGGATCATCTACGTCAGAATCGTCACTCTAACTGTAACTCTTGTTGCCAGAGACATGCCTTTTGCTTTTTAGTCTTTTCACTTGTCTGACTTTCTTCTGTTCCAGGACTAAAGTTTTTTGGCAGATACAGCTTTTATCCTAGCAGTAATGCATTCTTTTATAGGGGTGTCAGTGAGCACTTCTGAGTTTTTCATATTTTTTTCCCCATTGATTTTTTGGGTTTGAGTTGATTTATAGAATACTGCAATTAAAGCAAAGAATGAGAGGCAGTCATCCAGCCAGAAGTATTTTCTGAGCTGATCATGATGGCTCCTGGTAAATCTACCCTGAGTAAAATTTCCAGACCCTTTTTTGTGGGGAAATAAATGGAGGATGTACTGTTTTCCCAATTCATTAACACCAGCACAAATCGTGGTCAACTGATCTTTTTCTGCTGACGTGACCTTCCCTACTCACTTCTGGCCTCGCTGTGCAATGATTTTTTCAGACCTGAATCGTCAAAACTTCCAATGTATTGTGGTCTGAACATGTGTTTATATAAGCCTCAATCCTGGTTGTTAAAGAAAGCTCCTACGCTGTGACAGTTGAAAGCAGTTGTCCGTCATAGGCTTGTACTTATTGGCGTTCTTACTGATAGAGTTTTAAGTCAATCCATAAAACCACGGAACCAATCTTTACCTGTAATTCCTCCACTGTTTCGACTACCTTTGCAGTTCCGTTATCCGGTACTTTTATGCTCTTAATAATGGCATAAGTGTATGCAAATTTACTCGCTTCTAGGGGAATGCAGTCGAAAGCATATAAGCTATCATTTTCAAGTAAGTTTTTAGTCTTTTTGCTTGTTCCTTTGTAAATATTGATAATTGGTTGTTACAGGGTGTAAGGAAATTCAGGTCCAGACTTTTTAGAGGGATATTCAGCTTCTCAACTTTTTTTTTATGTTGTCTTGCAGCGTTCATCTAGAGACACCCATGGTACTTCCAGAGAATCCAACTGACTTCTTGTAGAATAAGACAGAAAAAAACTGCTATTTTATTTTATTCTGGATCACAGCCACCTTTCTTTCTTTTCTCTCCTGTTTTACTTTTAATCATTTTATCTTGAATGAAATTTAACAGAAAAAAAAATCAGTTCACCTACTGTTCTGACAGGATTAAACAACGCCAGAAATAACACAGTTTTGGGTATTAAGCTTGCCTTCAACCTTTAAATATGCTGTTTACACAGCTTTTACAAGCATAGCCCACTTTTGGACACCTTGGTACGGCATGTCAAATTTAACCTGGGTATTGAGGCCGAACATGGGAGTTCACTATCCCACAGGATGAAAAAACACTAACAGCAAACTGGTGAAGATGGCACGTCTCGGAAGATCCCAAAAACAGGCAAATAATAGGAGAATACAATGTGAGTTTACAACGCGAGTTTTCTGGTATTCGTAATTAGGCGTAGGCTTTCAGACAAAATTGAACAAAATTCCAGAGTTAATCACCATAAAACCTGATCCAATCTGAAATTTTTGGTAAAAGTATTAATTAAGGTCAGACTTTTTAAAAAAAATACAGTGCAATCTGTCAGAGCGTTTATAATCCACCAGAAGCCCCATAAGTATTTGTATTGAAACTGTTTGCTTTGGCTAGACGTGGGCCGGTCTCCCCTATACCAATTTTAATATTTAATTTTGCCCAACTGTAAGCTTTTGAGTTGAATTCCTAGAAGAAGCTGTTATCTAACCATAATGTGATTTGTGTCAAATCGGTTTTGTGGTGTCTAAGTTTTCTGGAAATTGGAAGTAGGATAGTGGGTCTCTTATGTTATACTGTTGCAGGAAAAGTAGAACATGGAGAATGTTAAAGGCCAAGTTTTAGTAAAATATAGAATGACTATTTTCTAAAGACCTATATTCAAAGGACCTCGGGAAGTATTAGAAAGCTCCCTCCCCCTCCATTACAGAAGTGGCTGAGCCCCCCCCCTCCCCCAGCACAAAATGCTGCCTACGCCAATGCTATTGACATATCAGTCCTTTTCTTCTTCTGATTCAAAAAATATTCCTTTTCTTATTTAATATGACTTATTTTACTGGCCAATATTTATTTGATTGCAAAGGGTTGCTTTGAGCAAAGGGTTGTATTGACTATTCACATATTTGAGTATATGATGAGGTAGTAAATTTGGCGGTACAATCGTTCGGTTTGGCTTTTTGTGTAAACAGGAAAATTCCGCTCGTTTCTTTTCATGATTTAGTGTGACAACAAAGAGAATTTAATAGCTGTATAAAAATCAAATGAAAAATAGTAGAAAATCCCAGTTTTAAGGTATGAATACACCGAAAATGGAGCCAGGGGAGCAAAAATTGTTTTCAGTTCGATGTCAAAAGTACTTTAATTGTAAATACTTTGATTGTTGCATCTGCCCCCCCTCCCCTAGACCTTCAAATTTACATTAGATATGGCTGAAAAAGCAGATGGTTGGAAAATCAGTTGATAAAAGGCCCTCCATCACCCTATCGACTGCCCTCCTAGACAATATGCTGGCTACGCCCATGTTAATGTGTAGAACTCACATCCATGAAGTAAAATCAGTAAGGTATATAAAGTATACTTCAGACTTTGAATACTATACTCCACTAGCCGTATTTGTAAATATGATACAGCACTTCTGATAAAATTGTAAAAATAAAATTATGAAGTATGATATTTATAGATAGTATGTGCCTTGCCACTGAATTCGATTACATTCAGAAAACTATTGATATTTCTAACTTCAAGCTATACTAGATTATATTTGTTACTTTCCTGTAAATCTTACGTTTAAAAATACTTTTTGCTCAAAGCAAAGCTGTCAAAACACAAGTTGTGTTGCTAAGGCGTCGACAGCTTTTGAAATTCTGCTACTAGCGGCTTTGGATTTTTTTTCACACCTGGCAGTAGTATTAGTGATAGTAGCAGTAACGTGCAAATATTGCCTTTTTGGTCAATTCATCATCTCCCTTTTCATTTCCAGAAAGTTCCAAATTAATATACTCTGTCATTCCCGAGTTACGCCTTGTGACAACCCATATACACATAACATGTTTTGATTTAGTTTAAAACTCCCCTAAACATTCCTTAAGAGACTCACCTTAATACCCTTCGTATTTTTGGAAAGTAGTAGTCAAACATGCATATCTTTTCTCAATAACATTTACTATATGTAAACAATAAACAAATTGCCTAACTTACATCGACATTCCCAAACGCATAATTACTGAACCTTTCAACAGTGTTAAAAAAATAGATGTCTCAAAACTTTGTTTGGATGTTTTTTTGGAAATGATGGTCGTCAGGGGGGGAGTTTCGTCTGGTTGCTCTCAAATCAATTTTGAATCTTAAAAAGAGCACTATAGCTTCCACTTGCAAATCAAATGAGCCCCATCTGAACTTTATAAGACAACCCACTTCATAAAAACCTTATATTCCCCCTGGGAACAATTTACAGCACTTGTCCTAGGGCTCTGTGGGGTGGTGTCAATCCTTGATACATTGTTATATGTTCTCTGGACTATCTTATTTTAAAATGGATATTTCACAATTTCAATCGGAAGCGTTTCCTGAATGAGGTGGTGTTGGGGGGAGGGAGAGGGCTAGTTAGTATCTATCAGTTTGGCTCTCAAATGAGAACTAGAACTTCCAATTTTCAAACCAATGATCCACCTCTAAATATGATCCACCTCTAATGATCCACCTGTAAAACTACCTTTTGATCACTTTGACTCTTAAAAACAGCACTAAACTTCTGATAACCTTTCCAATGGAGACCCCTCTGAAGTATATAAGACCAACCTTTCCGTAATAAAATTATATACCCCTTGGGCTTTACTTACAACCCTTTCCTTGAGGGCTGGTTGTCATCCTCAAAGACGTAATTTTGGGGTCCTTCAATTACGCTGAACAAAAATTGCTATCTTAAAATTTGATTGGATGTTTTTGGGGAAATGATTGGCGTAAAAGGGGGAGGGCTTGTTGCTCTTAAATCACTTTTGACTTTTAATGTTGTTTGGACTATTTTGAACAAAATAGCTATCTCACAGTTTCAGTCAGATGCATTTGGTGAAAAGAGGGGTAGTCGGGATGAGGGGGACTAGTTGCCTTCATCACTTTTAACCCTTAAAAGGAAACTATAACTTCCAATTTTCAACCAAATCTAAAGTCTATAAAACTATCCTTTCCATAAAAACCTTAAATTCCCTCAGGGCATAACTTAAAACCCTTTGTCCCAGGCTTTGATGGTTTTTTTCAACTCCAATAGCCTTGTAATATGATCTATAAAAACCTTATATACACACATGGCATAACTTAAAACCCATGCCCCAAGGTATGGCTTTTAACTCTTAAAAGAAAACTACAACTTTCAACAAAGGAAACAATAACTTCTAATTTTTAACTAAATGAGACTCCTCTTAAGTCTACAACTATCCTTTACATAATAACCTTAAATTCCCCCAGCCCATAACTTAAAACCCTTTGCCCCAGGTTTTGACGGCTTGTTTCAACCTCAATCAAATTGTTATATGATCTTTCAAAATATATGTATAAAATCTTTACCGTATATATTCACAGGACATAACTTAAATCCCATGCGCCAAGGGCTCTGAGGGCGGGGGTGGTCACCCTCAAAATATAATTCTAGGACTTTCAAATACGCTGAATTGCTAATGACGAAAAGATAGTAACAGAAAGAAAGTCAATCTATAATAACGATTTATTTCAGAATTAAGGTTAGTCAACAATATGAACAAAGTCAAGAATTTTGATCGCACTGGAATGGCCTCGACTCTTTTTTTTTTTTGTTGTCTTCTTTCAATTTTTGTTAATAAAAAGTACAAGAAAAATTCAGTTTTCAAATGCCCCAAAAGAGGCATTTTTCTAATTCTAGGAGAGTTTATACCCCCTGGATCTATATAAAATTTCATATATGAAATTCTGGATCTCCATAGAATCAACTAGCTTTCATTGAGTGTGGACGAACAAAAAATAGCAATTTTCTGGATATTAAGAAGCTGTTTGGCAAAGTTTTTTAAGAACTTATTTGACCAATTGAAATGAAAGGACTTTTGACCTGAATATCAGACTGGATATTGTGACAGTGAGTTGGAGTTTGATCGCCAGGTGATAAATCCAGCAAGACAAGTTTCTGTTACCATGAAGGGATTAATATTAAGCCCAGTTCAGAACTTTATTTATCGATCAATGACAGAGGGTGCGAAGATTGAGTTAATTGTTGCTAAAACCAACAAGCTTCTTTAGTAAAGACGACATAATTACAGCGAAAGAAATGTTGCACGATAAGTTCCAGTTTACGAGCAGGCTCGTTAAAAATGTGAAATGCGAAGACAATGTTACAGAAATTTGTAAATGGTTACACGATCAAGATCAAGATAAGAAGCCAATGCCGAAATTTGTAATTAAGAATCCTTGTTCTGTTCCCACTTTAGGCGATGCAGTAGTGGCTACTCTGGCTGTGAAAGTAAACGAACTAGGCCGGAAAATGGATTGTTTCGTGGAATCAAAAAATAACAAATCTATTTCTTGGCCATCGAAATTCAATGCATGGGGATCCGAGGCCCCATCTTATGCAGTTGTACTCAAGAACTTACCTGGATCACTCAACACCCCCAGTGCTCGTAATTTTTTTGTCGATTCAATGTGTTCAAATCCTTCTCAAGTCAGTGAACAACGCAAGAGTAAAGCCGACTGGAAACTTATAGTTAAGTCTAGAGATACTGCTGAAGCTATCTTTGACCACATAAAAGCCAAGCAACCCACGATAAAAGCAACCCGTCCAAACTTTATTGGGGCAGTGAAAAGAATTCGTGTCGAAATGGAGGAACGAGATGTATTGTACCTTATCCCCAGAGCTTGCAAAGCAGTCAGGATTGGAAGCTCACGTCTATACAAAGTTTACTTCGATACCCGTGCTGACTTGGACTCCTTTCTTCAACACGGAGCCGACATTGATTACGAAGTACTTCCTGTTGATGAATATAAGTTTTTGCCAAGAAGATGCTTCTCTTGTCACGCCGAAGGCCATTTTGTGGCCAATTGTAATAATACCGCCATTTGTGTTCGCTGTGGAGTAGCTGACAACGCATCCAGGAAATCCAATTCATGCTACTGGTGATATGTTTTGTGTAGTATGTAAGAAAAACGGTCAAAGATGCTACAGCGTAAACTGTCCCGTTGCTAAACAGAGGCCGACCTCTGCTAGGCCATGAACGAGAAAGCCCCAACATCATATAGTCCGATATCTTAGAACATCAATGGGAAAAGATGCTACAGCGTAAACTGTCCCGTTGCTAAACAGAGGCCGACCTCTACTAGGCCATGAACGAGAAAGCCCCAACATCACATAGTCCGATATCTTAGAACATCAATGGGAATTTTATTTTTATTATTAGTAGTAGCAGCAGTATCAATAGCAGTAGCAGCACATACATTTTGTCTTTTGGTCAACTGAATATCCCACTTATTATATCCCAGAAGTTTCTTCTTGATACGATAAAGCGTTCTAAAATATTGCTGATGCGCCCGCATCAGCAATCTGTATGCACATAATATGCTTTTACTTAGTTCAACGTTTCCTTAGAGGTTTATTATAATGTTTTTAGCCTTAGCAGTACCCGCTACAGAAGTAGTAGTCTGTCGTGCAAAAAGTGGGGTAGCAAAGTAGCAATGCTACAAGGCAGTTTTCAAATTTGTTGGCATAAAATACGATTTTTACATGTAAAAATAGTTTTTGCTAAGAAAAAAACTGTCAAAATATAACACCAGCACTATGCAAAAAGTTGGTTAGCACAGTAGCAATGCTACTTGACAGTTTTCATGGCCTAGTAAATTGTTGCCAGATTTGGTCTGATCAAACCAGTGCTTCCACTATCCCCGAAATCTTTGGGGATTTCCCCAAAAATCTGCCTCCTCGAAAAAATTTGGTTCCCAAAAATCTAAAAATTCGTTTAGGGTTACCACCCCTAGTGATTTATCACTAGTGACAATCCACTCCTATTAACTATCACTTTGGCATAATTTTTTCACCACCTTCCAATGTTTTTGTCTCAATTATTTTCTAAACATTAAAAACCAGCTGTAGTTCATTGAATTACTGGCCTTTCTTTCTATGTTAGTAAAAGCAGAATGTTTATAAGACTATAACTTTTCATCAAATATTCTCTTGTGACTCCTGGTGAAGAATTTTTGTTGAACACGTTTACATTCAGTGTAATTCTGAGCATCGATACAAAGCGAGTTATTTTAGACAGCTGGAACGTGAGTTTAAATATTCTTTTCTTTTGCTATTCTGTTTAATTTTCAAAAGTATGTATATATAAGACAGTTAGATTGTAAAATTATCCAAAAATAAAAAAATAAGGGATGGATGGTACCTATGCCGAGGGAGGAGGGGATTTCGTAATATATTTAGAGATGTTTTCGGTATCGAGCTATAAATTAGTTGAACTCGAGACCTTTTTTTATGTTCTTTTAAAATACAACCGTCGTTTTACTCTGAAATTAAATGGATCTTTTAAAATGATACCTTCTTCTCTCATTTTCTGCAAAATAGTTTTAGTTTGGTGTTTCAGTTAGGTTACACCCCCCCCCCCCTCTAATGCGTAAATATATAGCCCAAATTTGCTTCTAAAGTAATACATTTTTATTATGTTTTGGTATTTTTCATTAGGATTAACCTAACTTCACTTCTTGAGTGTTGGCGGTTTAATACATAAGTACCCATTAAAGAAATTGATCTTTTGGCTAGGAATCTTCACCATCTTAAAATTTGTTGAATTTTGCGTCATTTGGTTTGTAAAAATTAAGTACTTTTCTTTTTTCCCTGAGAATTTTATTTTGCATATAACCTGTTATGTTCAAACATATTCCCCTCCCACTTACTCTTTCACCATTGCTACTCTGGCGCCCTCCCCTGAAATATTTTTGGCGGGCGTGTAGGATCTTTTTAAGGTTGAGGAAAGTTGTTCAGTAAGTTAATGAAACTTTACGGTGTAGATATTCTACTTAAATTGGGAGATTGGAAATCTTTTTAAATATGTACCCAGGCCTACCTCCACAACATCTAATGCTGGAACAATTATTAACCCCGTATGAAGGATAATTCTAAGATAAAAAAGGAATTAAAATGATCGTAGTAGAATTGGATTTACCATTCAAAACTCTTCCTAAGTATAATCTTCTTATCGTAGAAATTGCAGCCCCTCCCCTCTGCCCCTCTTAATGAGACAAAATTAAGCTACACATTATGTTCAAATTCAGGAAATATTTGAATAAAACGGAAGGGGCCCAAAAACATGATTCCTAAAAAAATTGTATATTATAGCCAAAAGTAAAAATGCGGTTATTATTTCCAGATTGTTCTCTTGTAAAGCTTTATATTATTTTACGACTTACTTTTTGTTTACAAACAGTTGGTCTTTATTTCTTAATCTGCTACCTGATATCCGTGTTTGAAGATTGATCAAACAGTTCGTGGTTATGAACTGTAAGTAACTCGACCCAACGGGAACCAAAACTCTAAAATCGAGTAACTACAAAACAAAACAGCACTGGCGGATCCAGGGGGACCCCGGACCCCCCAGTATTTTTTATAGTGCCCTCTTATCCTGTTTTTTTTAGATTAAATTCGTCAATTATTGGCACCTTCCCCCCCCCCAAATGCTGCTCATTGGTGCCCTTGTCACACTGAACCTCCCCCAAGATTTTGCTCTAGATACAACCCTGCAAAAAAGAGCTGTTTTCGTTTTTGATATTCTTTTTTTTACCAGGCGATGTATCATTTCTGAAATGTCCCTTCTCACGAGATATATGTATCTTCTTTTCTGCAAGAAGAGATGTATCTCTTCTCATGCTGCTGCTTTTTAAAACTTGTTCAAACTAAAAGCTCATTGAGTTTCAATTTCGTCATGTGACAATTTACTTATAAGTCATTGTTCATTCGTCCTTGCGGACAAGTTTTTAATTACTCCACTCTTCTTAAACAGAAAGTGAACATTTGTCCAAATTGCGCACAAATAAACAAATTCTCTCAAAACTATTTATTCGTCAGTTGAAAGAATCCTAAAATGGCTGGTAGCTATCTAGTTGTATATGCAATTAAAGCAGGCAATAGGAAAGCTTGAACGTGGAACAACTTGTGTCCTGCGATGTTTCGTTAATATCATATGCGGATGATATATTTAATTCGAGTCGCACTGTTTCGGGTATAGAGGAATCTTTAACATCCTCCAGAATGATTATATGCAGCTTCGATTAGAGTTTAACGCAAAAAAGTCAGAAATCCTGCTTTTTAACTGGAAATCAGTCCCGTGTGGTTTTACGATTGCTCTAAAAAAAAACAAATGTTAAGCCAGTCCAGTTCATTGCTTACCTTGGCCTTCCTATCGGTTCAATTCTAAAAGCAACCCGTTGATTGCTTATCGACCATCTACAGAAGCGAATTGGTTTTGCATAATGTAAAATTGTTTCGAATAAGTTGAGGTTCAACAGAAAAGTTTCAGCTCACCTTTATAATGCAATTGCACTCCCCCACTTTTTGTATTTGAGTCCTTTTTGGAGATTTTTTCCTGAGAGCGATAAACGTAAACTTCGATCTATTTTCTTTAAGTATGCCAAGTTTCTACTTCGTCTCCCGCTTTGGTCCCGAAATTCTTTTCTTATTAGGAATTATAATATAGCAGACCCAACTTCAGCCATCCTTAATCAGATCTCAAAGTTCAATAATAATGTTAAAAGCCATCCGTGGTTTGAAATCCTTCGCCAGTAAAACTCAGTGTTTTTGTTTTCTTTATGGTTTAAGCTAGTCTTTTCTTGCTAGTGAGTATTACATTCTGTCTAAAACTTGTATTTTTATGTATTTTGTCGTATATTTGTCTTGTTTATCTTTTTCTTGTATTTTTAGGTACTCTGTCTCTTTTGTTTGATTTTGACAGGTAATAAAATATTATAATTATATCTAACACCAAGACTAGTTTCGTCTCTATTATTAAAGCCCAATAGGACTTGTGCACCTCTAGTTTTATATTGCAAAACAAATTGTTCTACGTATAAACAAACGCTGATTAATTCACCAGCACAAATGAATCTCGTAGTTTGTCCGAGCCTAGCATTTTTAATAAATAAATGTTCTAAATTAAAAATATGGGATCAGAAGTTTACACAATGTCAGTCCATTTTCTGCTTGTTTTAAAAGCTTAATCTCTGTCAGGAAAGTTAAATCAGGAAAACAATAAATATATTTCTATCTTGATTCAGAAAGCAATATAGACGCTATAGCTCTAAGCTTTATTCTCGGGCTTCCAGATATACGGAATTTGCCAAACAGAAAAACTAACAACAATAAAAGGTATGGTACTTTTAAAACATTTTGCTTTTACTAACATTGGTAGAAAGTCCAGTAATTCAATGATCTACGGCTGGTTTTTGATGCGTAGAAAATAATTGAGACAAAAACTTTGGAAAGTGATGAAAAAATTATGTCAAAGTGATAGTTACTAGGAGTGGATTGTCACTAGTGATAAATCACTAGGGGTGGTAACCCTAAACGAATTTTTTGATTTTTAGGAACTTTTTTTCGAGGAGGCAGATTTTTGTGGAAATCCCCAAAAATATCGGGGATAGTGGAAGCACTTGTTTTTTTTTTCAGACCAAATCTGCCAACAATTTACTAGGCCATGAAAACTGTCAAGTAGCATTGCTACTGTGCTACCCAACTTTTTGCATAGTGCTGGTGTTGCGTTTTGACAGCTTTTTTCTTAGCAAAAACTATTTTTACATGTAAAAATCGTATTTTCTGCCAACAAATTTGAAAACTGCGCTGTAGCATTGCTACTTTGCTACCCCACTTTTTGCACAACAGACTACTACTTCTGTAGCGGGTACTGTTAAGGCTAAGAATATTATAATAAACCTCTAAAGAAACGTTGAACTAAATAAAAGCATATTATGTGCATACAGATTGCTGATGCGGGCGTATCAGCAATATTTTAGAACGCTTTATCATATCAAGAAGAAACTTCCGGGATATCATGAGTGGGATATTCAGTGGACCAAAAGGCAAAATGTATATGCTGCTACTGCTATTGATACTGCTGCTACTACTAATAATAAAAATAAAGTTCCCATTGATGGAAATGGTGGTCTTCAGAGGGGGGGGGGGTCGTCTGGTTTCTCTCAAATCAATTTTGACTCTTGAAATGAGCACAATAGTTTCCAGTTGCAATTCAAATTGGCCCCATCTGAAGTTTATAAGACAACCCACTTCATAAAAACCTTATATGCATACAGGGTACAATTTACAGCCCTTGCCCCAGGGCTCTGTGGGGTGGTGTCAATCCTTGAGGCATTGTTATATTTTCTCTGGACTGTCTTGTTTTAAAATGGATATTTCACAGTTTTAATCGGATGCGTTTCATGAATAAGGTGTAGTTTGGGGGGGGGGGCTAGTTAGCCTCTATCATTTTTGGCTCTCAAATGAGAACTAGAATTTCCAATTCTCCAACGAATGAGCCACCTCTAAATTTATACTACGATCCCTTCCATAAAAACCTTAGATGCTCACGGGGCATATTCTGAAACCCTTGCCCCAGGTTCTGGTGGTTTGTAGAAACGCTAAGAGCCTTATTATGTGATCTGATGACAATCTTGAATAAATGACTATCTCAAAATTTGTATTGTCTGCATGTCGGGAAAACACGACGGGGAGGGGGGATATAACTACCTTTTGATCACTTTGACTCTTAAAAAGAGCACTAAACTTCTGATAACCTTTCCGATAAGACCCCTCTGAAGTATATACGACCACCCTTTCTGTAAAAAACTTGTATGCCCCTTGGGCTTTGCTTACAATCCTTCCCCTGAGGGCTGGTTGTCATCCTCAAAGACGTAATGTTGGGACCCTTCAATTACGCTGAACAAATTGCTATCTTAACGTTTGATTGGATGTTTTGGGGGAAATGATTGGCGTAGAAGGGGAGGGGCGTGGTGTCCTGCTCTTAAAGGAAACTATAACTTTCAATTTTCAACCAAATGAGACTCCTTTAAAGTCTATACAACTATCCTTTCCATTAAAACTTTCCACAAAAAGGCTATCTCACAGTTTCAGTCAGGTGCATTTGGTGAAGAGGGGTAGTCGGGGTGATGGGGGCTAGTTGCCCTCCATCACTTTTGACTCTTAAAAGGAAACTACAACTTCCAATTTTCAACCAAATGAGACTCCTCTAAAGTCTATGCAACTATCCTTTCCATAAAAACCTTAAATTCCTCCAGGGAATAGCTTAAAACCCTTTGTCCCAGGCTTCGATGGTTTGTTTCAACCCCAAAAGCCTTGTTTTATGATCTATGCAAAACCTTATATACTAACAGGGCATAAATTAAAACCCATGCCCCAGGGTATGCGTTTTAACTCTTAAAAGAAAACTACAACTTTCGACAAAAGAAACAGTAACTTCTAATTTTCAACCAAATGAGACACCTTTAAAGTCTACAACTATGCTTTACATACAAACCTTAAATTCCCCCCAGGGCATAACTTAAAAACCTTTGCCGTAGGCTTTGACGGCTTGTTTCACCCTCTATAGCCTTGTTATGCAATCTTTAAAAATATATCTATAAAATCCTTATATACTCACAGGACATAACTTAAAACCCATTCGCCAAGGGCTCTGAGGGGGGGGGGGTTACTCTAAAAATATAATTTCCAGAACTTTCAAATACACTGAACAAAATGGGTATCTCAAAATTTAAATTGGATGTGTAAGGGAAATGATGGGCGTGGGGGGCTGGTTGCCTTCCAATCACTTTTGATTATCAAAAAGGACAATTTCTAATCTAATCACTCCTTTTTGAAGTTTCTACACCAGCTCCTTCTATAAAGTGTCTGGTATAAAACAAACAAACCAAAAAAAATAACAATAATAAATAAATGATACATTGTGTCATTTAAAGGAAAAGGAACCCTTCTTCCTTTAGACGATATGTATACAAATCTGAAAGCCAAACTTAAGCTCTCGCATCAGCATCCGGATCATAAAATAAAAAATAATCCTGCTGTCCCGGTTAAAAAAGGGGCTCGACATGGGGCAATAACTTCACCTACTGCTTTTAATAATACATTAATCCAAGGGCAAGAAAGATGTAAAACAGCTTGTGTCCTGCGATGTTTCGTTAATATCATATGCGGATGATATATTTAATTCGAGTCGCACTGTTTCGTGCATAGAGGAAACTTTAATATCCTCCAAAATGATTATAAGCAGCTCGGATTAGAGTTTAAAAGTCAGAAATCCTGCTTTTTAACTGGAAATCAGTCCCCTATGGTTTTACGATTGCTCTTGGAAAAACAAACGTTAAGCCGGTCCAGTTCATTACTTACCTTGGCCTTCCTATCGGTTCAGCTCTAAAAACAACCCGTCGATTGCTTATCGACCATCTACAGAAGCGAATTGGTTTTGGATAATATAAAATTGTTTCGAATAAGTTGAGGTTCAACAGAAAGGTTTCAGCTCGCCTTTATAATGGAATTGCACTCCCCTACTTTTTGTATTTGAGTCCTTTTTGGAGAATTTTTCCTGAGAGCGATAAACGTAAACTTCGATCTGTGTTCTTTAAGTATACCAAATTTCTACTTCGTCCCCCACTTTGGTCCCGAAATTCTTTTCTTATTAGGAATTATAATATAGCAGACCCAAATTCAGCCATTCTTAATCAAATCTCAAAGTTCAATAATAATGTTAAAAGCCATCCTTGGTTTGAAATCCTTCGCCAGTAGAACTCAAGTGTTTTGTTTGCTCTATGGTTTAAAGCAGTCTTTTCTTGCTAGTGAGTATTACAATCTGTCTAAAACTTGTATTTTTATGTATTTTGTCGTATATTTTTCTTTTTTATCTTTTTCTTGTATTTTTATGTACTCTGTCTCTTTTGTTTGATTTTGACAGGTAATAAAATATTATAATTATATCTAACCCCAAAACTAGTTTCGTCTCTATTATTAAAGCCCAATAGGACTTATGCACCTCTAGTTTTATATTTCAAAACAAATTGTTCTACGTATAAACAAACGCAGATTAATTCACCAGCACAAATGAATCTCGTAGTTTGTCCGAGCCTAGTATTTTCAATAAATAAATGTTCTAAATTAAAAATATAGCATCAGCAGTTTACACAATGTCAGTCCATTTTCTGCTTGTTTTAAAAGCTTAATCTGTCAGGAAAGTTAAATCAGGAAAACTATAAATATATTTCTATCTTGATTCAGAAAGCAATATAGACGCTATAGCTCTAAGCTTTATTCTCGGGCTTCCAGATATACGGAATTTGCCAAACGCCTTTCAATTCAACACTGTGGAATCTGTTCTTAAATTTCAAATCAAGTTTAGTAAATGACTGCTTACTGGAATGAAAAAAGAGAAAAATTTTCATACTAAGATTAGTTTAAAATACTAAAATTTAGTCCTTTTCGAATTTCCAATCGAGTGAGCCCTTTTCGAATTTTCTACGACAGCTCTTTCGTTAGAGTGCGCTGGTCTAAAATATATATATATATATACATTGCGCCAATGTATAACCTGAGGGGGGGAGAGGGTTCAACCATAATGAAGCAACAGTCTACAATACAGAATTGTAAAACAACCAAAAAATAGAAAAGATGAACTTTGATTCACCAATGTTGGGGGGGGGGACATTGAATGTATTTTATTCAACAGAAAAAATAACAACAATAAAATGTATGGTACCTTTTGTACAGTACCTTCTAATACCTTTAAAATCTTCTGATTCCAATCGAATGACCCACAATATTCACAAGATTTAACAACATAACACATCAACACTGTTCATGTAAGCTAGCAACTTTTTTTTATACTTATTCCTACTAGTACACATTTATTAATTTCATTCAGCTAATACTGAGCAATCTCTTAAATAATTTTTTAAGATCATTAAGCATTTTTGAATCGTAAATCATTTATGAGGAATACGTATACCCTTCATTGAATTAAATAAATACAAACTTTCTTCAACTCATAGTAAGGAGCAAAATTGAAACGAACAAAAATAGCACCATATACAAAGGGGGTTGCCCACATCTCAATCCCTTGCTCTTAGTCTTGAAGTTTTCAGTATCTTTAGAAAACCTTCTTATTCTAATCGAATGGCCCAACGCTTATGTTTCATGAGGCAGTCTTAAGCAACTGAGACAAAACGTCAGACTTTAGCATAATAAGCAAAGTATCGAGGAGGGAACAGCCCCTCTCATATACAGAACAATTTCTGTTTTTTCAAGTTTGAATACTGCTCATACATTTCAGTTGATGAAACTTGTCTTTTGTTTGTTTAATGTTTGATCATTTCTTCAAATAATGTGGGGAAAATCTGTGGAAAATAAACTTTTCCAAAGAGAAAAATTCTGAGTCTGTTGATCTTTGAATAAATTTTGTATAAGTGATTAAAGACTTGAGACATTCTCAAACTGATAAAAGAACGAAATAGTCTATCAGTTTTGAAAGCCATTTGAAAGCAATTGGAGATTAAAAAGATGATTCAAAGATAAAATTAATTTTCCTTAGAACCCAATAATAACTCGAAGAACAGAAGATTGAGTGGCTAGCTGACACACACTCGAGAAATTTGTGGTCATCTGTTGAGAAGATCAGCACTGCCGGTCATGGAATGGGGATCAGCAACGGCAGTTTGTACTAGTGCCGTCTAGTTTGGACTAGTCTAGTGGTGGATCCTATCTGTTCACTAGATCAACTTGCATTAAAGTATTATACTGCAAACACTAAAACTTATTTCAGACGAAAGCAGTTCTCGCTTATTCTAAAAAAAAGAGCAGTATCTTTGGTCCGACATATAATGCATCCAAGCAATTCAAATACTTCAGTGAAGTCTTTGGAAAAATTCTTCGAAACAGGTAAAATACACCCTTTTTCAATCTTTAAAAGTGCCTATGCCTGAGAGCTTCAGCTCAAAAAGTAAAATCAGTTTGAGGCTTAGTAATGCTGTTTCTTTGGGCTAGCACTGACCTTTCCATAAAACGACGGGATTTTCTTCAGATTGCTGAAATAACCAGATGTAACTAATATTTGCTAACTATATAAAACAAGTTTTAGGATGGGTAATCAGAAATTTGGTGATTTTACATCTTTAGACAGTTTATATCCATGTAAACAAATGCAGTTTAAAAACGATTTCTGAACCTTTTCATGTTTATTTCCTCCTCCGATTGAATTACTCCACTAGATCACAAGAATTTCTATTTGTAAAATTCCCATGAAGTTGCTTCCTATTCAACTGTACCTTTGCCCCTCTAACATCCCCAAATGTCTGTATACAACACTAGTTTATAATGTATTAAAGGTAATTTTTGGTAAAAAAAACTACTTTCGTACTTTATTAGTTCAGACAGATAAGAGAGCAAGGCTTTAACCCTACTTACCCACCCAATGGCCTGCCCCCTCTCACGCCCCTTGAAGGGCAACCAGCATCCTCTCACGCATCTTTTCCCCAAGTCCATCAAATCAAATTTCAAGAGAGCCATTTTATTCAGAATAGTTGAAAGGTCAAACCACAGCCCAGGAGGCAAAGGCTGTAAGTTATGAAATTTGCCCATTGTTTTCACATAGTATTTTTCATTGGGATGGGGGCGACTTTAACCTTCGGTTCCCAAAAAGGTCAATGGCAGTCAAGTGAGATGTTCGGGGAGTGTTGAACTACATCAAAGCAAACGATGTTCATGCAGATTGTCAAAAGGGCTTACCTGAGAAGTGGCTTAAGGTATTAAGTTGTAGCTTTCATGTAAAGATGAGGGGGATTATCAATTGACTCAAATGCAATATGTACTACAACAACTACTTTTTCTATTGAGACTGTTACTATTTTTCTATTGGCAGCTGTTAATATACTTAGCATCTTAATGTACTTAGCAGCTGTGCTAAGTATATTAAAATGAAACTTTTAGGTAATATCAAAAGGGAAGTTGGACTCAATCAAAACACACGGTTTGCAAAGAGTTTGTCAAAAGGATGTATCAACAATATGTTAGGAACAAATTAAAACAATAAGTCAAAATTTTCAGGGCATGATGAGGATTTTCAACAAAATTATTTAGACTTTCAGGAATGAATATCAGCACATATAGTAATGGTTGATCTATTCCATTATATTTTCAGTAATCTTGGCTATGATGATTTTTTTTTTATATTGCGAGAAATAAAAACACCTACCTCAAAATAAGGATTGTTTTCAGTAAAGCATAAATTATATTCTGGTCTTTAGAAGGCAGGAGTAAAGAGGGGGGAGGGGATGGGGTCCCATTTTGATGCAGCATGGGCACTTATTTTTGATAAACAAATTGGTTTTACATTTTTTTACAAATTTTTTCCCCTGGGTGTATGTTTCAAACGATAAGATTTAAAAAAAGAAAGAAAAAAATTATTGGCAAGTTTTCGGGAGCAAGTTTACCTTAAAATAATAATTTGGCTCGTATATGTAGTAATTTTACAATATAATTGAGTATTAACGATTCATGTCGATAGGACCATAATTTTTTCTTGGTTTTTAAAAACCATTCGAATATAAAGGTTTTTGACGTTTTTGAACCTAATTTATTTACAAACTAACCCTTCTCATTTCTTTTTTTGCGCTAAGGTAGGAACCACAGGACCTTGTTTTTTGTTAAATGGTTGGATACTTCAAAATCCTGATAACCCTACGTTTTGAACACTGAAGAATTCTATTTGAGCTGAAATTACCCATTTAAATAGATATTTTACCAGGCACTAGAAATTAGAAGGCAAAATAGGCATTAACAGAGAGAAGAAAATAGGCACTGGGTCTGCTTCTGTAGTTTTACAAATACAAGATTTTCCGGAGATCAAGCCTTACTTGTCAAAGAATAAGAAAAACCAGAAAGTTTTCACTGATACATTGAGCAATGCGTCAGTTCAGATCTGAGAATTAGTTTGCATGAACAGCTTTGATTCTTAAACGTCTATCTCAACTTCTGTCTACAAAAATCACTATTCCATCCAAATTTTGTATTATAAACTATTAGCTATCACACTTCTTCCTACAATGGGTTATTAGGTGATATTTCAGAGCCGACTTATCTGAAAATGCTCTCTTGCATAAATTACATTTGAATGGTTTCTCACCTGTATGGACTCTTTGATGGATATTCAAATGGCCTGGTGAAGGAAAGCATTTCTTATAAGTCTCACATTTAAATGGATTCTGACCTGTATGCACACTTTGATGCTTATTCAAATGAGTTGATCTAGAAAAGCATTTCTTACATATCTCACATTTAAAAGGCTTTTCACCTGTTTGCACAATTTGATGCCTTTTCAAGCTGCTTGATGAAGGAAAGCATTTCTTATAAAAATCGCACTTAAATGGCCTGTCGCCTGTGTGCACAAATTGATGCCTGTTCAAATAGCTTGATGTAGCAAAACACTTCTTACATATCTCACATTTAAATGGCCTCTCATCTGTATGCATTATTTGGTGCTGTTTCAAATTGCTTGATGAAGAAAAGCATTTCTTACATATCTCACATTCAAATGGCCTCTCGCCTGTGTGCACAACTTGATGCCTGTTCAAGTGGCTTGTTGAAGAAAAACACTTCTTGCATATTTCACATTTAAAAGGCTTTTCACCTGTGTGCACAATTTGATGCCTTTTCAAGCTGGTTGATCAAGGAAAGCATTTCTTACATACATCGCATTTAAATGGCCTGTCACCTGTATGCACATTTTGATGGATATTCAAATAACTTGGTGAAGCAAAGCATTTCTTACATATCTCACATTTGAATGGTTTTTCACCTGTATGCACTATTTGATGCTGTTTCAAATAGCTTAATTTAGAAAAGCATTTTTTACATATAATACATTCAAATGGCTTTTCACCTGTGTGAATAACTTGGTGCTTTTTCAAATTGCTTGATGAAGAAAAGCATTTTTTACATGTCTCACATTCAAATAGGGTCTCACCTGTATGAAGTCTTTGATGGATATTCAAAGAGCTTGACAAAGAAAAGCATTTCTTACATATCTCACATTCAAATGGCCTCTCACCTGTATGCATAATTTTATCACACTTAAATGGTCTATTATCTGTATGTATCATTTGATGGTCTTTCAAACTCCTTGAGGAAGAAAAGCATTTCTTATATGGATTACAATTATACATTTTTCTTTCTGTGTGTTCTTTTTTAGGTCTTTCTAATTTTGTGTGTTTTTTACTGACCAACAGATAATCCAAGTTTTGATTGTCTAAACCTTTTTCATCAGATTCTGATTTAGATGAATTTAAGTAGCCGCTAGTGGAAGGATTATGTGAAACGACTAGTGATTCATTCACCTGAAAGTCTAGTTCAGACAGGTTTGGTGAGATGTGACCTTGTAACACTAGATGTTGTCTCATATCACCAATACACTCTCTTAAACAAATGGCACATTTCCCTGTCACTCCCATTTGGTGTTCCATGAAATGAACAACAAAATTACTATAATTACGACATACTACAGGGCAGACATCACACTCTATTGGTGAAAGCTCTTCACAGCCAGTGTCAATGTGAAGATCTAGAATCAAAAGGGATATCTCTGCTTTTCCACAGGAGCCGCAACGCCAGATTCCAACTGTTAATTCTTCAATACCCTTCTCTGCCAGTTTTTTCACCATAACGATCGGTTTAGGGCCTAAGAGTATTGGATGGCTCACATCATTAGACCTGCACACAGTAGAATGCATCATCCCTGTAGTAAAAGACAAAATGTTGATTAAAATGTTTTTAACTAAAATTAATAAAATAAAACTAACATAAAAAATGACATTTTAGCACTTGAAACTCGACCGATATATCGGGCAGCCGATATTATCAGATCAATATAGGCGTCAGTGTCATTATCAGATATCATGAAATAAATATAGAACATCATCCAATTTTTTTTTCTTTCCTATGAATGCAACTTATCCAGAATATGGCACCAGATTTCCTCGTGTAGTTTTTGCTTATCCAGCCATTGGGGACAGAGCCACAAGCGACTATGTTGGAGATAGCAGCAGAGGTGAGTCAAATGAAGTCAACGTATAGTTGTTGTTTTGGACATTTGATGCATTTTATAGATGTCATGTAAAAGACACCTGATGCAGCAATGTTCAAAATATATGGTGAGTTCAAAAATGTACAACTTCTACCATAACAACTAAAAAGAATACAACAAATCATACATTTCTGTTTAATGAATGTTCACTTGTGTGGGTGAAAGATCCACGATGCAATCGATTGCAACCATGATAACTAGTCAGGGGAGCAGCTAAGAGAGAAGGGTTCCAAGATGTCAGCACCACGTGCCGAAATATTGAAAAATCTAACCCCTTGGAAATTCAGCTTGTGTCTGCATTAGTCAGCATGCTGGAGGATTCTGTCGAAACTTTCTTTATTTCCCCCCTAAAAACTTAAAACCCTTGTATCCAAACGAAGTAGAGTAGGCAAAGAAAGTTGAATTGACTGCCTGTTAGATAACATGCTTGCAACTTCAACAAGTGAGGAAAGAGTCAGGAGATAATATTGATTCGCAACTGGTAAGGTACATGAGTGAGGCTGTCATTGGCTGGGAAAGAATATGTCTCTAAGATCGGTCAAGAAATAACAGCAGTCGTTTCAAGATACTGAAACAACTTGCTGCGTTGTATCATAAGGCATAAGGGGGAGGGTAAGTTACAAGAAAGACTTACAAACTCAACATATATAGAAAGGTTTCAATAAATTATTTTCTTGTAAAACTTTCTAAATGCTATACATCTATCTTTCTCCATATCATTCAAGAATAGATTTGTATGATTTAAGTAAAAAGCTAATATTAATTGAATGACCAATTGTATACTCCATGGGTATACCTAAACATAAGTGGGCAGTGGAGTGAGGGGAGTCAGTTATAAGAAAGACTTACAAATGTGATACATATATAATTTTCTGAGTCTACTAGAGTACTAC
This sequence comes from Artemia sp. Qi Xiang Cuo, assembly GCF_049724085.1. NCBI lineage: Eukaryota > Metazoa > Arthropoda > Branchiopoda > Anostraca > Artemiidae > Artemia > Artemia sp. Qi Xiang Cuo. Next base: position 2,008,627 of record NC_142810.1, read on the forward strand.
TACTACTACTAACAACTTACCGCATCACCAAGCCGCCTGAGCAACACAGCTAAGCAGGCTCTTCCTTAATCTCAATCTATTCAAAGCCTCCCTCTTTACACCCTCATACGAAGTTCTCGTTTACTTTAAATTTTTCTGTACGAGTTTGTATGACAACTTTACTTGAAAAATACAAGTTTGAAAGAGTTATTACCATAGGTATGCAATAACTCTGAAAACAAACTCAGTGATTTGGCTTACCCCCCCCCCCCACCCCCATCCTTTCCAAAAAATCTGCGTTCACTTCGGATAAAGTCGACGAAAGAGAGCACAATAACTGCCATAAGAGCTTTTAGCCTCAGATGAGTTCAAAATGGGAGCAATAGCGCGAACCGCATTTGAATTTTATCCTTCTTTAATTTATTTTCTCTTTTATCTTTCATTTCAATTTTGCCTTTTTTGTTGACTTTGTATTCACTTAAATCAGTCTACATTTCCATCCAACAGTTGTCACTAAAAGAGTCTTCAACTACTCCAAACAAAAATGGTCTCAACTATTCCTGTTCAGAAATAGAATTAGAAGATACTTAAGCGACAATTAAATTTAGTGACAATCTTGGATATCGCTATTTCTAACAGTTTTTAAACATTTCAAAAACTGAGTAAAGAATTCTAAAATTGTTTTATTGTGACCGTCAAATAATCCTTTTGTGACCCCTCCGCCCGCGACCCCTTCTCCCGTGTTGGTAAGATAAAGCGACAAATCACAGCTATCTATTCAAAATGAATAAGTACAATTCTTACTTCAACCTAACGCTGCCACATATAAGAGGGGTTTTGGGATCCGTTAAAAATCGTAAAACAAGTATCTATCATTTCAAGCTACGAATCTGTAAAATATGCATACTACGATTAAAGAGATATTTTTTATTTCGACTTGACATTATACTTAAGGCATTTCGAGGTATTATTTCCCAAAATTCAAAAAATGGGTTGTATAATAAAACATATTAGGTCAATTCAACTTGAAAAAAAAACTATAATTTTTGAATCAGTGTTATATAAATCATCTTCACGAGACAGCTGAATCTCACAGATAAATAGTCGTTCGGTAAAGATGGTTTAGTTGAACACCAATAACACTTAAAAATTATTATTGATAATTATTATTTTAATTATAATATATTACTATAACTACAATATAATATAATTATGACAATTATAATATATAATTATTATTGATAAACTGACAATAGCGCACAAGAGGGAGCTTTCTCACATTTTAAATAGTCCTTAAAATAAAATCCCTGCTAGAAAAAAAAACAAGTGCCAGTCATTAAGTTTAGTGTAATAATTAATGTTCTTTCAAATTTAGTTTTATTTGTGTTTAATCTTTGGCATATTCGAAGTTTCCTCTTAAGCTGCATCATGTTTGGGAAAAAATTGGTGTTAGACAGAAAAAAATTCAAAAAATACACCATAGTAAAAAACAAACTCCATTTCTGCTTTGCTAGTGTACCTTTCTAGTAACTGAAAAAAAAAGTTATTAGATTAATGTTGAGAGGCTCAAAACCCACTTTTAGTCTTGCACTGTTTCAGTACTGTGCGTTTAAATTCCGTTGATGCACTTGCCTATGAGCCGAAATGTAAACTAAGCCTTAATATACACTTTTGGGAATACTATATAATAACCTACTTGAATGGAAAAAATACTTTTGGCAATGCTATTTAAATACTAAAAATGTGAAGAACGTTTGTTAGGTAGGAAAAACTTTCAGAAATTATCTTTAATCAGCCTGAATTTTAAAGTACCACTTCTATCCAGTTCACTCATATCACAGGGGTAGGAAACATGAAATTAGGTGATATAGAATTTATCTATGAAGACTGTATGACTGTAGACTGCTGGAAAGATGGGGTACATAGACAGGGAGTAGAGCTCATGAAGAATAATGAAGCTGCTAAGTCTTATTTAGGCTGGGTAGGTATTAATTATAGAATACTAATCTCTCATTTTATAAATATAAAGTTCAGGGTATCAGTTGTAGTAGTACATGCCCTTGTAGAGCCGAAAAATTGTCCACTAATAAACACAAAAATTGGTATTCTGAGGATAAAAAGCTGTGTGGCAGGAAGCTTGAACAGCTTAACTTCAATCTACCCGAGTCCTCTGATATTACTGCCAATAATCTAAATAAATTCCGTGCTTCTATTGTCCAGGGCCTTCCAGCATTATCAGACCAATTACCTACAGGAGCCTTTTCAACTTCTTTACCCACTGTTTCCCCGTCTGAGATAGAGAGAAAAATTGAAAAACTAAGAAAGACAAGTATTTGTCCTCTGGATATTCTCTTTCCTCTTATTAGTGCCTTCGGTGATATCCTTTCTAAGCCCTTGTCTTTCCTGTTTAACGAGATTACCGAGTCTGGGCGAATTTCAACAATTTGGAAACAGGGTTTTATAACCCCTTTGAAAAAGAAAACGGAAAGCCTGGTTTTGAAGGCGTTCGTCCTATTACTCTTCCTCCTATTTTCTCGAAACTTTATGAAGGATTCCTTGCAGACTGGCTAAAGGAAAAAATCCTACCTCTTACTAACTTGAAGCAATTCGAGAACCTAAAATCCATCTCTACTTCCAACTACCTCGTTTCTCTTATTGACCACATCGGGAAAATCCTCGAAAAGCCTAATTCCTGGCTAAATTTTAATTTCCATTGACCTTCAGAAAGCATTTGACTTTGTTAACCATAATTTTTTAATTGAGAAACTTGACAGCAAGTTCAATATTGATCCTTTACTGGTGAAATTGGTTGCCTCCTTCTTAACAAACAGATCGCTACTTGTCAAAACCAAAATCATTGTTCGTATCCTCTTCCTGGCCACAATGGCATACCCCAAGGTACTCCTCTAGGTACCTTCATTTTTCCAGTCATGATCAACAACATCGCAAAGTATTTGCATGACTGATTTACCTTCTTTGATGATGTAACAGTTGTTGAAGATTTAGAAATTTAATAAGCGACACTATGAGTATCCTCAACGAGATTGGAGACGATGCCTCGGACTTAGACATGATAGTAAACCCCTCTAAGTCCATGAAAATGCCGATTTCTTTCCTTAAATCCCCGCCCTGTTTTCTTAATCCTATCCCACCTAAAATTTCTGTATCCTCATTTAAACTACTTGGCGTCACGATTTCTTCAAATTTGAAGTAGGATATCCACGTTAAAGACATCATCCATAGAGCTAATGTTTCTATCGCCCTTCTTAAGCTCCTAAATAAATTCAGCGTCCCCCTTCTCACTCCTTAAGGATTTACACGTCTTTTGTCTGCATGCATCTAGAATATATTTGTCCAGTTTGGCCCCCTGGTATATCTCGCGAATAATCAGAAAAAAATTGAATCACTCCAAAAAATAGCCTTGCGAATACTTTTCAAAGAAGGCAACGTGCTATACTCCCTGTTCCTAAAAAAACCTCGTTTTGAAGCCCTTGAGTGCAGGACAGTTTTGTTGGGCCTCCATTTTGAAAAAAATGCAATAACAAACCCTCGGATGGGAAGTATTTTCCCCAAACGTCACTCCCCATCCAGATTACGGCCGCCTCAAGCTGTTTCCTATTTTGAGAATCAAAATTTTGTCCCCAATTCGTTGCGTTACTTCCAGATACGAAAGAACTTTTGTCCCCTTCATTACAGAAAAAAATGAATAAAATATCCCTTTAGTTTCTTTTTTTTTTTATTAGCTGATGGTGCCGCTCAGATTCGTGCACTCATTTGCTTGTCCCTTCTCTCTTTTTTTTTGTTTTAGTTCCCCCTGAAATTCTCATATATTGTATATTTCGTTATCTTTTTTTTTTTGGTTGTTTATTTATTTTAATATTCAACAATTTTGTTGACTTCTTGCAGTTTAATTATTAATTTATAATTTTTAAAATGAGCACACTTTTTTAGTGCCCCTTTTAATTTATATGTATCTATGTATCGTTTTTTTTGTATGTCTTCGCTTATTTTGCCCCCCTCCCCTTTATGTGTGTTTTTAATTCTTTTTCTGATTTGGATTTATGTAAGTTTAGTTTGACTAGTTTTTATCTTTTTAACTTTATTAATTGACTTTTTACTGTGTAATTATTGACTTTTAAATGGTTGTTCTTTGTATTTTTTTCTTTTTTGTTGTTGTTTTTTCCATTTTTGCCAGTTTTAGTGCAACCATCAATATTGTCGACTCCGATGTCCAAATCCAGCCCTTTATGGGCTTGAGATTGACATTTTTTTTCAAATAAACGAAATATCTTATCTTATCTAGGGCCAACTGATACAGATACTAGTGACTCAGATGAATTTTACATACAGTTGTAGAAGCAAATAGACAGAATCCCGGGAAGAAATATGGTAATTTTATTAGAAGCAACACCCCAATTGGTAGAGATAGAGATATATGGTATCCTAGCCTACGTAAATTTGGTGTAAGGAAAAAAAACAATAATGACTACAGACTTTTGCACTTTTATAGATATAACAATCTAGTTATAACCAATTCGTTACTTGGTCATAATAAGACCCATACGTTAAAATAGTATTCATGTGATAGTAAGACAGCGAACCTTATTTATTATGTTATGATAAACAGAAGACTGGTAGGATCGGCACAAGATACTAAGGAGTGCTGTTACTTATGTAAAAAGTAAAGATCACCATCTATTAGTGTATAAGGTTAATTTAAATTTGAAATTCCGAAAGGCTTACCACCTTCCAGGTAGTTATGATGTTGATTGACTCCAGGATGAAAATTTGAGGAAAACTTTCCAGGAACAGTTGAATACTAATCTCGAGAGTTTAAAATTAGAAAATGTGGAAGATGAATTTAATAATTTTAGGAAAACAATTTGTGAAGCTGCAGATGGTTTATAAGTGAAGAAAGTTAGAAACGCAATTAGAAATATTAGTGACAAGACTCTACGTTTAATAGGCGGGAGAAGGGGCCTGTACGAGAGGTACCTGAGCGATAGATCATATAAAAACCAAAGAACTGTAAAGAAAGTGGAGAACTCATTAAAATATGAACTAAAGAGGTGTAAAGTGGAGACCATGGATAAAATTGTCGAGGATCTGGAAGATGCGGCAAGACAGCGTAATAGTAAAATATTGCACTGATATGTTAATAAACTGAGAGGGAGGAGTAAATCTGAAATTGTTCCAATTATAGATAGGAACGGGGCAACAATTAGTTACAAGAAAAAAGTTGAAGAGAGAGTGACAGAGTATTTTGAGTTTGTGCTAAGCCGAGATACAGTTTCAAGAAATGAAATAGAGGACAATTAAAAAGATCGTGATAACTATGAAGGGAGGAAATAGTTATTTGGTGAAAAAGAATCAATGACAATATTAAAAAGATTAAAAAAAAATAAGACTACAGGTGCTGATACTGATGATTTTCTTAAATATGGTGGCACTGAGGTTAGAAATAAGTAACTGAAGATTATGAATATGGTTTTATAAAAAGGGTAAGTACCTAGCTATTTTATGAAAACCTTAATTAAACCACTGCGTAAGAAAGGTGATAAGAGTGAGTGTGGTAATTATTGAGACATTAGTATTGTTTCTGTAGGAAACAAATTAATCAAATAATATGAAACTTTTTAGACTGAGAGATGCTGAAAAAAAGGCTCTAAGAGAGAAACAGTACCGTTTTAGAAAAGGTAGATGATGTGTCAACCAAATTTTTACTCTTTGGTTAATAATTGAAAAGTGTCTGAGTTATTAAACACCTTTGGTCCTCAGATTTATAGATTATGAGCAAGCTTTCAATTCTGTTGATAGAAGAGTATTAGCAATGATCTTGTCCTTGTAGGGTATACCAGACAAATACATGAAATTGATTAATGCTATGAACAAGAATATCACTACTGCAGTCAAGATATGACGTAAGGTTAGCAGCTGGTTTCGTATTAAATCAGGAGTTAAGCAGAGTTGTGTTCTATCCCCCTTTATATTGATCCTTTTGATGAATTTCGTCTTAAGTAGCACAGGAAAGGCAATGGGAGACCAAAGAATCAAATGGGGCGGAAAATATCTCCTGGACTTAGATTATGCTCATGATTTAACCATTCTAGATGAAAGTGTGAGCAAAATGAATAAATTTTAGGAGGTTTTGCGAGTTCATGTTGTTATAATTGGTTTAATAATTAATGTTAAAAAGACTAAGTCACTAAGGCTAGTAATAAATGAAAAAAAAAGGGTGACAGTGGATATCGAAAAGATTGATCAGGTGGACAGCTTCACTTAGGTAGTATTATTAGTAATATAACTTCACTTAGCTTCACTTAGATATTATATTAGTAAATTAGTAAATTTACTTTAGTAAATTTCACTTAGGTATTAGTATTAGTAAAGACAGTGGGAGCAATGAAGATGTGTAAAATAGAATAACTAAGGCTGAGGGTTTTTTTTTCACAGATAATAAATTTTGGAAGAAATGGAAGATAAGTGAGTAAACCAAGATTAGAATTTTGGAAGCTACAGTGATGACAGTGATCAGATATGGCTCTCAAGCAAGGACGCTCCAAAAAGCGGATGAAGTTTTACTAGTTTTCTCCCAGAGAAATCACCAACAGATTATTCAGGGTATCCGGCTGACTGACTGTATTTCAAAAACTAGGCTGTACAAAAAGTGTGATTCAATCTGGCTTTCTAGGGCTATAATGAGAGAAATGTTGAAATGGCTAGGGCACGTTTTGCACGTTCTTTTGGCCAACCGCCTAGGACAAAACAGAAAGCAGTTCGGCTGCGGTTGGGGTTGGAGGATGTCATAAAGAAAGATTTAAAGTAAACAGGAACTTCCCGAGAGGCTTTAAAGAGGGAGGCTTTGAATACATTTGGATGAAGGAGGAGTGTGCGTAGCTGTGTTGGCTTCAGGCAGCCTGGTGCTGCGATGAGCTGTTAGTAGTAGTAGTTAATTTTTATCAATAGAAACAGGTTTATACTCACTCAAGACTAGAATGATAAATAAAACAGCACTTTGCAGACATTGTGCAACTTAAAAAAGGCTGAACAACGACAAACCTCGCAATCGTCTTAAAAAGACATAGTGCAATTTAAAAAAAGGCTGTAGAACGATAAACCTCACAATCATTTTGTGTTTAACGCTTTTAGTGATGCTTTTAATGGAAGTATAAACTTTCAATAGCTTTATCAATCTTTCAATAACCTTATGTGATATTTCATGCTTTATCAAAGAAAAACATAGGATTCCTTGAAACAAAAAAGTTCTTTCTTATTAAAAATTGATTCAACAACATTGTTCGTTTAATTATACCTTCGTCATCACTACCCACTTCCTGGGAGTCAAATTCTAGAAGTGACACGGGAATCGTGGGCGGAGCACTCTCACAGAGATTCTGATGTTCTGGCGATAGAGAAGAATTTTAAGTTCCAATTAGGTTTTCGCCAGCACTTGTTAAATGACATCCAAAAACTAATATAACAAAAAAAAAAAATAACAAGGAAAATAAACACAAAAATTCTATAAAAATGCAATTTCAATAAACTACACATAAACATTGCAGCTCCCAAATCCAAGAAAGCAACAAAAACATATCGCTAAACTTAAAAGGGAGGTAAAACGAGAGCATCAAACTAACTCAAGAGTTATAATCTAAAGATTACATCAATAAGTTTCAGTCATTACCTCCTTTTTCACAAACTTTAAAATTTCAAAAGTGTTCATCTGTTAAAAAATAGAAATTTACAATTGGTCAAACTTTAGTTCAAATGAACAAGATCTATAAGACATTGTTTGTTCCAAGCAGGGCAGTTTCCAAGAGTTTGTTTTTGTTTGCCGAATTTTTTAGCTAGACAACAGCAGATAAAAACAAAAAAATACCCACAAATACTGACCTCTTCATTTATCTATTTGGAGTTAGCCATAGCAGTAGCCAGTAGCCTATATTAAAATCCATTTATTTTAAGTTTTTCCCTTTAATATGAGTTCTGATTGGGATGTAATTTCTTTTGATTTTATGAGAAATAGAAAAAAAGTTGAAAGTAGAAATTGTTTTTAATAGAGTGCAAATTATGTTCTGATCTTAATATGGCCCCCATGTCCTTAGCCCTACTCTTCTTTGTGATAGTTTACATTTTAGAAATTACATTTTACATTTTAGTATTTATATATATATATATATATATATATATATATATATATATATATATATATATATATATATATATATATATATATATATATATAACTCTCCGCAGCACAAAGCCGTCTGAAGCCAAGACAGCTACGCACGCTCCTCCTCCACCCCAATCTATTTAAAGCCTCCCTTTTTACACCCTCCCACCAAGTTCCCATTTCCTTTAAATCTTTCTTTAAGACGTCCTCCCACCCTAGAAGAGGACGACCTGCTTTCCGTTTAGCCCTAGACGGTTGGCCGAAAAGAACAATCTTCGGAAATCTGTCATCCTTCATCCGCAAAACGTGCTCTAGCCATGTCAACCTTTCTTTCATTATAGTCATAGAGCGATATTGAATCACATTTTTCGTACAGCCTGTTGTTTGAAACACGGTCAGTCAGCCGGGTACCCAGAACAATCCTTAAGCAATTTCTCTGGAAAACATCTAGCAAACCGAGCTTCAGGGCCATATTTGACAACTGTCATCACTGTAGCTTCTAATATTTTAATCTTGGTTAGAAGACTTATCTTACTATTCTTTCAAACTTTTTTTAACTGTGAAAAAACAACCTGAGCCTTGGCTATTCTACTTTTAACATCTTCACTGCTTCCACCATCTTTACTAAAAATACTACCAAGGTAAGTGAAGCTGCTCACTTGATCAATATTTTCATTACCCAACGTCACCTTTTCATCTTCATCTATTCTTAGCCTTAGTGACTTAGTCTTTTTAACATTAATTTTGAAACTTAGTCTAGCACCCTGAACTCGCAAAACCTCTAAAAGTTCATTCATTTTGCTCACACTCTCCTCTAGGATGCTCAAATCATCAGCATAATCTAAGTCCAGTTGAATTTTTCCTCTCCATTTAATTCCATGGTCTCCCATTGCTTTTCCTGTGCTCCTTAATAAAGAGTCCATCAAATAATCCATATAAAGGGGGATAGAACACAACCCTGCTTTACTCCTGATTTAATACAAAACCCGCTGCTATCCTCATTTCTTACTTTAACCGCAGCAGTGTTTCTCTCGTACATAGCATTAATCTCTTTAATGCAATTGTCTGGTATACCATAAAAGGATAAAACCTTTGCTATAGCTCCTCTATCAACAGAATAGAACGCTTACCCATAATCTATAAAACTGAGGACCACAGGTGTTTGACAACTCACACACTTCTCAACTATTAACCTAAGAGTGAAAATTTGGTCGACACATCCTCTACCTTTCCTAAAACCACACTGCTCTTCTCCTAAAACTTTATCTACGGCATCTCTCAGTCTAAAAAGTATCATATTACTAAGTAAGTTGCTACCTACAGAGACCAGACTAATGCCTCGATAATTACCACACTCACTTTATAAAAAAATAGAAATGAATCTTATAAAAAATAATGAATCTTATAAATCTTATAAATAGAATCTTATAAAAAATAGAAATGAATGTGCATTGTCAGTTTAATATACATATACTGCTACTTAGAAAATGTTAATATTATTTGATTTACTAAAGTTATAAAAGTAAAAACATTTATATTTTTTTCAGTAAAGTGCAGCTTTCGTTCTGGCCTCGGGAAGGCATAGGGATTTTGCACCCAACTTATGTTAATTCCTGCTCGTTTTGAGTTTGACCCGGTTATTAATTGTAATTTCTGTTCGTTTTGGGTTTCATTTATTTATCAATGCTGATTTGGGGTAGTTTCACGCTTGGTAGATTATTTGATTTTATTTTTGTTCATTTTTTGTTTAATGGAGTTCTTTACTTTTCTTTGAAAAACTTATTTTGTGGAAAAGTTTTTTTTTTGTTTAATTAATCATAGGCAGCGCGCTAGCTCTGCCTAAGTAAAGAACGATGTGGGTACAATGTGTTTTTTTTTTTTCATCCATACCCGGGCACTTCTTATCGAAGGAGTCACCGTAGAAACTTCAAAAAGGACTCATTCGATTGGAAATTGAGCGACTAGTGCCCTTTTTAATAGTCGAAAGTGATTGGAGGGCAACTAGCCCCCGCCCCCCCACGCCCATCATTCCCCCAAATACGTCCAATCAAAATTTTGATAGCCATTTTGTTCAGCGTAGTCGATTTCCAGATAGAAAGTATCTTTTTGAGGAGGGCACTCAACCATAACCCATAGGGCAAAATTATTGAGTTATGCCCTGATGGCATATAAGGTTTTTTATAGAAAGCGTTGTCGTAAAAACTTCAAAAAAGGCTCATTCGATTGGAAATTCAAAGGGCTAGTGCCCTTTTTATTATTCGAAAGTTATTGGAGGGAAACTCGCCCCCCCCCCCCAAGCCAATCAATCCCCAAAACACATCCAATCAAAATTTTGAGATAGCCATTTTGTTCAGCGTAGTTGATTTCCACATAGAAAATACCTTTTTGTGGAGGACACTCCCCCAAAACCCTCGGGGCAAGGGTTTTAAGTTATGCACTGGGGGCATATAAGGTTTTTAAAGAAGGCGCTGTCGTAAAAGCTTCAAAAAAGGCTCATTCGATTGGAAATTCAAAGGGCTAATGCACTTTTTAATAGTCTAAAGTGATTGGAGGCCAACTAGCCCCACCCCCCGCCCCATAATTCTCCCAAACACATCAAATCAAAAATTGAGATAGCCATTTTGTCCAGCGTAGTTGATTTCCAGATAGAAAATATTTTTTGAGGAGGACACTTCCCTACAACCCTCGGGGCAAGGGTTTTAAGTTATGCCCTGGGTGTATATAAGGTTTTTATAGAAGGCGTTTTCATAGAAACTTCAATAAAGGCTCGTTCGTTTCGAAATTAAAAGGTCTAGTACCCTTTTTTATGGTCAAAAGTGTTTGGAGGGCAAATATCCCCCACCCCGACGCCCCTCATTCTCCAAAACACATCCAATCAAAATTTTTAGATAGCCATTTCGTTCAGCGTAGTTGATTTCCAGATAGAAAATATGTTTTTGAGGAGGAAACTCCCCCAGAACCCTCAGGGCAAGGATTTTAAGTTATGCCCTGGGGGCATATGAGGTTTATATAGAAGGCGCTGTCGTAGAAACCTCAAAACAGGCTCATTTGATTGGAGATTCAAAGCGCTAGTACCCTTTTTTAATAGTCAAAAGTGACTGGAGGGTAACTAGCCCCCGCCCTCCCACCCATCAGTCTCCCCAACACATCCAATCAAAATTTGTAGATGGCCATTTGGTTCAGCGTAGTTGATTTTCGTATATAAAATTTAATTTTGAGGAGGGCACTTCTCCAAAACCATCCGGGCAAGGTTGTTAAGTAATAGCCTGGGAGCATATAAGGTTTTTATAGAAGGTTGTATCGTAGAAACTTCAAAACAGGCACATTCGATCGTAAATTCAAAGGGATTGTACCCTTATTAATTGTTTAAAGTGATTTGAGTGCAATTAGCCCCCCCCCCCCCCCCTCACGGTCTTCATTCCCCCAAACACATCCAATCAAAATTTGGAGATAACCATTTTGTTCAGCGTACTTGATTTCCAGATAGAAATTATGTTTTCTATCCCACATCCCTCAAGGCAAGGGTTTTAAGTTATGTCCTGGGGGTATATAAGGTTTTTAAAAAAGGCGTTGTGGTAGAAACTTCAATAAAAGCTCATTCGACTGGAAATTAAACGGACTAGTGCCCTTTTTAATAATCAAAAGTGATTGGAGGGCAACTAGCCCCCCCCCCGCCACCCATCATTCCCCCAAACAAATCCAATAAAAACTTTGAGAAAGCCATTTTGTTCAGGGTAGTTCATTCCCAGATAGAAAACATATTTTTAAGGCGGACACTCACCCACAACCCTCAGGCATGGATTATAAGTTATGCCCTGAGGGCATATAAGGTTTATATTGAAACTTGAAAAAGGGTTCATTCGATTTGAAATTCAAAGGACTAGTACCATTTATAATAGTCAAAAGTGATTTGAGGGCAACTAACCCCCCTCTCTCGCCCACCTTTCCCAAAACACATCCAAGCATAATTTTAAAATAGCCATTTTAGTCAACGTAGTTACAAGTTTTGGAAATTAGTTTAAGGATGACAATCCCACTGCCTTCAAGGCAGGGGTTGTAAGTTATACCCTGGGGCATATAAAGTTTTTATTGAAAGCGTTGTAGTAGAAACTTCAAAAGCGCTCATTCAATTGGAAATTGAAAGGGCTAGTACCTTTTTGAATAGTTGAAAGTGATTGGATAGCAACTAACGCCCCTCTCACGCCCACCATATCCCCAAACACATCCAATCAAAATTTTGAGATATCTATTTTTTTCAATGTAGTTGGAAGTTCTGTGAATTAGGTCTTTTAGGATGATAACCCCCTCAGAGCCCTCAATGCAAGGGTTGTAACTTATGCCCTGGGGGCATATAAGGTTTATATAAAAAGTTGTTGTATATGATTTATAGAATAGATTTTAGTCTTCCTCAAATCCAAAAATGCACTGAGATAATGCCAATTCCCAATAAGGCATCTCAGCAGAATCCCAAGAACGACTGAGGGTATTATGTTCAAACGTTCGGGGCTACTTCTGCTCTTAAAATTTAACCAAATCCAAATAGCGTAAGTTTATCCAACCTATCAAAGAAAGTATACAGATTTTCTTGTGAATGGTGTCATGTTTTTCATTACAGGTCATCTAGAGGAGCTATGAAACTAATTTAAACAGTACTATTTGTGTCCAGATTTTTAAAAAGGTGTATGCTGTTAAAAATTGCTGAAAATTTTTCCCCGGCATACAAATAGCAGGCCGAACTATAAAGTCTTAAAAAACGAAAAGATTTAAAGTATTATTTTCTTTTTCCTCGAAAAGACTATGTCAATATAAGACGAACAGAAACTAATTAAAAAAACTGTTTCCACAAAATAAGTTTTTCAAAGAAAAGTAAAGAACTCCATTAAACAAAAAATGAGCAAAACTAAAATCAAATAATCTACCAAGCGTGAAACTACCACAAATCAGCATTGATAAATGAATGAAACCCGAATGGAACAGAAATTAAAATAATTAACCGAGTCTAACTCAAAACGATCAGAAGTTAACATAAGTTAGACGCAAAACCCCTTTGCCTTCCCAAAGCAAGAAGAAAATTTGCACTTTACTGAAAAAATACAAATGAATGTGCATTGTCAGTTTAATATGCATACAGTGATATTTAGTAATCAAAATGTCTATATTATTTGATTTATTAAAGTTATAAAAGTAAAAACATTTATATTTTTACAAATTTGGAAAACTAGACATAGCAAGAGGTCGGCACAAATTTAAGAGTGATAAACCTGATTGTTACGAAACTGATTTCACAGATTTAGTTTTATTTACAGATTTTCATATCCGGTAATTAGTAATTAATTTTTATGAATAGAAATATTTATACTCACTCACTCAAGACTAGAATGGCAAATCAATCGGCACTTTGCCGACATTGTGCAAGTTCAGCCTACTTAAATACTGCAGTACAACATTAAATCTTCCAATCGTTTTGTGTTTAACACTTTTATTAACACTTCATGGAAGTAAAATCTTTCAATAACACTTTTTAGAGCTTTATGTTATGTTTCATGTTTTATCTTAGCCAAAAAATTGGAACAATTTTTTTTCTTATTAAAAACTGATTCAGAAACATTATTCGTTAAATTATACCTTCGTCATCGCTACCCACTTCCTGGGAGACAAAATGTAGAGGTGATGTAGAAATCCTGGGGCACACAACCTTGGAGAGATTTTGATGTTCTATGGATAGAGAAGAATTTGAAGTTTCCGTTAGGGTTGCAGTAGCACTTATTGAAGGACCTTCAACACCTACAATAAAAAAATTTAATTAACTAGGAAAATAAACCCTAAAATGCTATAAAAATACAATCTCAAAAAATTACTAAGAAACAAAGAAACTCCCAAACTTAAGAAATCAACAAAAAAAAATATACAGCAAAATTTGAAAGAGCGTTAAAACAAGCGTCGAGCCTAAATCAAAGTCAAGTAATAATTACAACATTACATCAATAAATTTCGGTAATTACAACCTTTTTCACCAATTTTAAATTGAAATAATTTAAAAAGCGTTCATCTGTTTAGAAAAAAAAACGAAAAATTTGAATTTGCAATTAATCAAACTATAGTTCAACTGAACAAGATCTATAAGACATTTTTTGTTCCAAGCAGAGAAACTTCCAGGAGTTTGTCTTGTTTGACAATCTTTTGAACTAGACAACAGCAGATAAATTAAAAAAAAAATACCCAAAAAATTGACGTTTTCTTCTATCTTTTTGGATTCATTCATAAGAGTAGCCAACTTAAATTCCATTTATTTCATAAAATATTTTATTTGACAAATATTAATTTATTATTTTTACAATAATCAAAGCTATTTCTAACACCTATACCAAACAATAAAAATAAATATTTGAATTAGTAGTTGAAAACGTAGAAAAAATGTTTTTAGATTAATGGTTTCAGTAAAGAAAAAGTTTCTTATAAGGTATGCAAAAACTCCAAGAGATTCAGAAAAGATTTAAATTAGTCCAATCATCTTAGGGTTTTAGGTGAGAATAATAGCATAAAAAGAGTAACTTTGCATATGCATAGTACTAGCACTCAGTAACAACATATTAAAAAACTGCATTGCAACTTTTCCTAGCCTGCATACCTAATAGTGATTCATGATGTATATTTTAGGCTGAGACAAATATAGTTTCTGCATTTTCTTTTATTCTTAAACATTTGAGGGCAAGAAAACTTATCTACATATAACCAAATGTGTATATAGTTGTATATAAAATCACAATACAGTATATAAAATATTAAATCATAATAGAATAGCTTTGCAAGTATTTGAGCAAAGAGTAGTTGCAGCAACATGATCCAGAAAGTTGGAGATAGATAATTACACGCGCAATACTATTATTTGATATTAAAGATATTACATACGGTATTACACACCTTACATGCTGATTACATATTTTATACAAAAACCAGTATATAACTGGTTACAAATTCAATATACATATATTTCTTTCATCCGTTTTTTTTTATATATATATATACCGTCGTCATCTTTGGGGATGAGGGGTAGACACAAAAACAATAATTTTTACTGACTTCAAATTCCGTAAATTATTTCTTAACTCCTTCCTTGGATTCCTGGCCAAAAGGGGTTACTGCAACACTTCACGGTGCCTAGGAGACCTAAATCTAATTTGTTTTCAAGAGTAAAAACTAAACCAAAACAAAACATGGGGAGCAGGAAATTGTAATTTTTTAAATTTTTTGTGAATAAAAATACTAAAAAAACTATTTTTCAAATACCCCAAAAGAGGCCTTTTTCAAAATCTAGGAGCGTTTATGCCTCCTGGATCTCCATAGAAATTTATCTAACTCAAAAACTTACTTTTGTCTCTATTATTGAAGCCCAATAGGACTTATTATGCACCTCTAGTTTTATATTGCAAAACAAATCATTCTAAATGCTAACTAAAATCTTTTTAATTCAGTGGCACAAAATGAATTCTTTTTTGAGTCTAGCATTATTAATAAATTATTACTCACAAGTAAAAAGTTCTGATTTTCAATTAATATAATACCAGTCCATTTTCTTCTTGTTTCAAAAACTTAATCTGTCATTTTAATTCAGGAAAAAAAACAAGGATTTTTATCTTAATTGAGAAAAATATATAAACTTTACAGTTCTGAGCTGCATTCTCTGGCTTCCAGATATAAACAATTCACCGCCTGTCAATAAACACTTTGAAAGTTGTTGTTAAACTTTAAAACCGGTGTAGCAAATGCCTGCATACTGGAATAAGATAAGAAAAAAGTCAAGATTAAGATTAATTAAGAGTAAGATTAAAATTAGTTTAAAGTAAGATTAAGATTAAATATCAAGATTAGTTTAAAATACTAAAATGTAGTCCATGTACCCTAGTTTTCTTTTATGAAATGCTCATGATATACATGATTCTACAAAACCAAATGTTTGAAACATACCTTCATTGTCAAAACTGGTGGGTCCAAATTCCTGCGTGTCAGCTTCCAATTTAAATGGTTCTACAATAATGCGAAAAGTAGTCAAAGGAACATCTTCAAACTTAGGATACCAAAGAATATTTGAAATATCCAAGAGCTCTTCAGTCTCACTAGTAAAATCAGCTTCAACTTCTAAAACAAAACACGAATAAAAGGAATATAAGACCCAGCAAAAAAGTCTTCTGAACAAATCCTAATGATTTTCATTTGATAATTATTTTTAAAACCTTTTCCATAAAAAGTAAATGGCAGCGTTATTCCAAAGATGAGCTCAAAGAAAGTAGAATAATTACTTAAGCATAGAGCTACAATAAACAATAACTAGAAATAAAGAATACGCAAAAAGAACATATATTACAATGGAAAACCAAGTCAAACTGAAAATGAGGAGAAACTCCCACACAGAGGAGTGGGGCTAAGAATACGTGGGCCTTCTAAAGATTAGAACATCATTTGCACTTTATTAAAAACAATTTTTAATTCGAACAATGTTTTTATTTCTGATAACATCAAAAGAAGTTAAATCCCAATCAGAACTCATATTAAAGGAAAAAAACAATTGACAAATTAATATACTCTATACTCTGATATCTATTCCTGAGTCTTAATAATTTTGGAGGTATTGAAGTTATGAAGAGTTAAACATTAATTTTTTTTTATTCTGGTCAGAAAACACTACATTTTCTTTGACTGTTAACATTTAAATTGCAACTGTTTCTTGAGTTTTATAGATTATGAGCAAGCGTTCAATTCTATTGCTACAGGAGCTTTAGTGAGGGCCTTATCCTTGTATGATATACCAGCCAAATACATAAAAAAGTGATTAGTGCTGTGGTTAAGGTAGGACATGAGGTTAGAATAATTATGAATTATAGAATAATTATGGACTTTCATAGTACCAAAATAGTTTTTTAAATAGGCATAAACTTACCCTAACTATAACCATACAATTCACGACGAGTAGGCAATGTCCCATACCTGAATATAGATATATTTAGAACCAGTTCTAAATATAAAGAAAGTTTATAATCTTTAAACTTGAGTCTTTCAGTAGTTTACTGGGCGAACTTCCTCATAATTTTGAATCCATTTATAAGCTTTCTTTTTTTACTAAGAAAATTCTGTTTAACACATTGCAGTTGAAGTTATGCATCATCAACTAAATTCACCTTTTTCTCCTTTTGAGATTCAGATTCTGTCTTCTTTCTCTCTCCTCCGTTGAACATTGTTTATCGTCAAATTATTCAGAATAATTGTGTCCTATTTGAAGAGAAATTGGTTTTCCTAGGGCAAGGAAACCAATCCTGCCCTAGTATATTCTAGATATTGAGTTTAACAAGTTCAATCTTTGCAAGGCTGAGATTGATATACCAAGGTTGTATTTTCTATGGGTTGAGTTTCGTATAATTTTATTTTTGTTGTGTCAAACTTTCTTTGTTTAATTTTGCTTTGATTGAACTTAATATGTATTGACTTTTCTATTTCTCATAACAACATAAAACAGGATTAAAAATTCCCCCTAATAACAACTAATTTCAACCCTGAATATCATTGATACCTGTTGCTTCTTTCCAGGAACTTTCCTGGAAAAGATGAGAAGTTTTGCAGGTGGGTGGAGGGTGTTAAACATTACCTTAAGCTGAACAGTTATGGCCACGGATTTTAATTTTTGTAGAAAGCGCTGAGGCTGTTATCTTTTAGAAACATTATTTATTATTTCTTTTAATCGATTTAATGTATCTTTAGATTTATATGGACCAGCAGCTAATAAAAAAAAATCCTTGATAGGTCTCCCAAAAATATTAATGTCGAATTTTAAGAAACTTTTCATTTGAAAAAAAAACCCTGTATTTACTTGAATCTGTGCTGTTCTTACTTTATATGTGAAGACATATGTGAAAATAAAAATTTTGGAATCAATTTGCTTGTACTGTTGACTGTACCTTCTGAATTATTAAAAAAAAAATCAATTTCAAAACTAAAACAATTATGAATGCTACAGTATTTATTTGAAATTTTGTGCCACTGAAATTTCTGCACCCAGGGCAAGTGCCCCCCTTAAAGCTCTGATTGAAGCAAAAGTCTATAGAAAATGAACAAACCACATTTTATACAAGATTAAAGTAAAAAACATTTGATACAAATTGATTAAAAGGCATTCACGCAAATTTTCAAAAAAGACTTGGGAAATGGGAGGGAGAAACTAAGAGCCAACTCCAAGGGATGTTAAGCTCGAAAGTGTTGCTTTTACATTATTAGAATTCTGATAAAAATGCATTAAAACTTTGTTCATCAATTTCAACAAAGCATCCTTTAACACATTTTAGCAAGCTTCTGCGTTTTTTTTTGTACCTACTAGACAATTGGGTTCTTTTGGTTTTTAAGTACAAATCAGCCGGTTAAAAATGTCTAAACACATAATCAGAGCCATATCCACACACAATCATATTCTGGATTTTAGTTGGAAGACAGGGGGGGTATAAATACTTAAAAAAAATGCATCAAGAATTAATTAAATGTATTTTTTTACGCGTTTAAGAGTCAGAAACACAGTTCCGGTGGGAAAAGGAAGAGGGTTTAAATCCCCTCCCTCTTCCTGGATACAGCTTTAAAAAAAAACCCGAAAACAGACTAATATAGCCAAATCCAAGGGAAATTAAGGTTGAAAATTTTGTATATAGATTACAATATTTTTATGAAATTGCAGTAAAATATTGTTCTTTGATTCTAACAAGACATCCTTTAATGTGTTTTTAACATCATTCCATATCCTTGATTTGTAAGTACTATATAATTGTGTTCTTTTTTTATGTTTGGTTAGGCCAGCAACAAAATAACTCAATACAAAATTTTCAACAACAGTATAAAAGAATTATGACTAGTAAAATAAGTTGATCATTCAGATAAATATTATGGCTGCATTAAAAAAAGAGAAAATTCTTCTGCCAAATGTTATATTGCCTCCTCAAACATACAAAATTACAGTTAATATTTTACGCTTTTATTTGCTTTGTATAACAAAACACTTTAATCTACCTTAGTTCTTAAGGGTTTGATACAAGGGTATATGCAGTTGCATATTTGTTTGTAACTTTTTTCCAGAACAATATCTAATAAGCAAGAGAACACAAGGAATTTTTTACTTAAGCAAATGCAACTTTAATTTTATTCTGCTACTGTAAATTTAATTGAAAAACTTACCATTCTTAACAGCACAAACTTCAGAAGGGGTGACATCTTCAGCCACTGGAATTTGAGGCATGTCCATAGTAAAGCCTCTGAATCAAGTAAATACTGATTATCAAATTTATTCTACTAGCAAGAACACTTGGATAGAATACTCCAGTATCACAGGGGTGAGTAGAAGCACAAAGTCCCTAAAAATACACAAGCTACAGTGATTTTTTTGGAACTAACACAAAGCTAATTGTGTCTTGATGTAGTTGAAACCATAAGTTAAACTTATTCAGCAGTCAATAAGATTCAAAATTTCATTAGTTTTGTTTTTGTTTTTTAAATAAATAAAGTTGTGAAATTTAAAGACTTTATACTTATTGAAATGTAAATAAATTGCAGCACAAACAATCCAGTATGGACCTTAATTTTTCTTCCAGGTGCCAATTAAAGAAGGTTTAGGATTTAACTTATAACCAAAATTCAAAGTAAAACTGTATAATTGAGTTTTTTCCTTAGAAATGTAGTGCATGGGAAAGGAGATATTCTCATAATTAGATTTGGAGCCTAAACCAGAGCCCAGTGGCATATTTTGCAGCTAATTCAGATGATTCATAAATAAAGATGTTTAAGAATGGGCTGTTTTCCTTTTTTTCTTTCCTTTCAACTAGAAAAAACGGCACTTTCCCAATGCAATTCAAAATCTAAACAAACCCAGGAGGATATTCTCTGGTTTTGCTGCAACTCTACTTTTATTTTTAGTTTACAGTTGGGGAAAATTTTCCAGAGGGAGAATTGTCAGATGGGTGAGGATTTTACATGTCGTGAGGAGAGATTTTCAGAGCAAAAATTTTCTGCAGAAGATGAATTGCCTGGAGGGGTAATTTTCTGGGGGGAGAATTGTCTCATCTATAGTCTTAAATAATTTTTTTTTGTCTATCATCTTGTTTTGCATCATTTATTTCCTGTTAAAACAGTTGGTTGATTTATTTCCAGGGGTATTGTCAAAACCACTTGCTATAACTTTAACCCCTAAATTTTGATGGAATAGTTGAAATTAGAGATCACTCTAGGGTTCACTCCAAAAATTTAAAGGAAATTTGCATGTAAAATAATTATTAAAAAGAACATAAAAAAGGACAGTAGATTTGTAGTTGGCTATATAATTTAGCTAGGATGAAAGTGAAAATATCACTTGATGCCTTTTTTTATGCTCTTTCATAATTCAACAATTGCTTCTGGGGCTAATTGCATCTTGAGCCCTTAAACGGGCCTCAAAGATATTTTATCTGAATTATGAAAGAGCATGAAAAAAGCATCAAATGATGTTTTCACTTTCAACCTAGATAAATTATACAGCCCACTGCAAATTTACCATGGACTTTACCACCACCACCCCCCCACTCTAATGTATGCATATATACCCTGAATTGTTGACAGCAAAATTTTGAATCACAAAGTTCAGCGCTAAATTTGTTAACAGCATTCAAGAAACACACAGTTAAATTGAAACAGTGGGAAAATGGTTTATATTTGAGTTGCCTAATAAATGAGGTTTGAATTGTTATAAATAAGAATTTTTGCAATATATTACTCTTGAGCAACTTATTTACAAACTAGTGATGTGTTTTTAAGCACTTTGCAATACCTTTACTAATGTTGATAACTTCTTTGTGTGGTTACAAAAATGAAATACCAATGTGGTCCCTGTAATATTCCTTACTTACTTGCCATGCTTTGCTTGTATTTTGTGTATGTGTGCTGTTATGTATTGCTTGTGCTTTTGCTTATGCTTGCTGTTATGTATTGCTTGTGCTTTGCTTATGCTTGTATTATTTCAGGTTTTGTGACCTGGGTTTTTGAAGTATATGCTTGCAGAGACACATCGTTACATGGTGTCAGAGTAGAAGATGGATACCACCGTCCCATATCCTGAGCTGAACTGGGAATCGGACAATCTAAAAGAGGCTTGGACTAGATTCAAAAGTCATGCTAATCTAATGTTTGATGGACCCTTGAGCAGAAAAAGTGAGAAAATCAAGTGTGCATATCTGCTAATTTGGCTTGGTGAAAAAGGACGAGATGTGTTCAGCACTTGGACGCTAGCAGCTGATGAAAAAGACAAAATTTGTGTATACCTTGCCAAATTTGATGACTACTTTAATCCACAATCAAACCCCATATTCTCCCAATATACATTCCACAAACGTGACCAAAGGGAAGGCGAAACTATAGAACAATATGCAACTGAACTGAAAATCTTAGTGCGAGACTGCTCATATGGAGCTACGATTGTTGACGAAATGGTCCGTGATCGCCTCATCTTTGGAACATCATCCCAGAAGATTCGTAAAAGACTACTGCAATCGGGATCCGAATTGACTCTCTCAGATGCTATCAAAGTAGCAAGAACCTACACAGAAACCCAGGTACAACTTAAGACAATGTCAGCAGAATCAACTAGTCATGGAAAACAAGAAGTTGATATCATCAAGAAGAATCAAAATAGACTGTGGAAAACCAATCGTGACCAAATTGAAAACCGTGAATGTTACTTCTGTGGCGGAGACTATTCACAGAATCACCAGTGCCCTGCAAAAGGGAAGATCTGCAGTAACTGCAGAAAACCCAACCATTTTGCACGTGTCTGCCGTGGTAGCAAAAAGACTGTGAACATCATCAGTTCTGAAGCTCAACAAACTGACGAACTATTCATCCATCAACTAATGATGGATAAAGCTGATGACCAGCCATATGCTAAACTAAGAATCGCCAACCAGTTCAGTGTGAAATTCAAGATTGACACAGGGACACAAGCTAGTATCATTACCAGACAGACGGTGGAAAGACTGAATCCAGAACCTGCAATCCACCCTACAAACCACATTTTAACAAGCTTTTGTGGTCAGACTATTCCCGTCCTGGGGACATGTAAGATCAACTGTGCCTACAAATCAAATGATAGTCAACCCATAGAGTTTTTTGTAGTGCAGTCAGCCCCTACTCCTATCCTTGGCTTCAGTGCGAGTCGTAAGCTGAACCTGATAAAGCTGATACTTAGTCTTCAATCTGGACAGCTCAGCACCGAAAAGATACTCACCAAATTTTCCGACCTATTTGTAGGAGTTGGGAAACTGGAAGGTGAATGTAAGATAATCCTCAAGGAAGATGCACAGCCATCCATTCAGCCTACAAGACAAATCCCCTTGAGTCTAAATTCAAGGATGGACTAAAAAATATGGAGAACCTAGAAGTCATAGAGAAGGAGACTCATCCAACTGATTGGGTGAACTCAACTGTAGTTTTTGAGAAACCAGATGGAACCTTGAGAGTCTGTATAGATCCTCATGACCTCAACAAAGCCATAAAGAGACCCTACCATCCCATGCCAACTTTTGAGGAAGCTGTGCAAAAGCTTGTAGGCACTAAGTACTTCTCCAAGCTAAATGCCCAGACAGGATATTGGAACTTATGTCTTGATCACAAGTCTTCTGAACTGACTACATTCTCAACTTCACATGGGTGATACATATTTAGATGTGTACCCTTTGGACTCAAAGTCTGCATAAGAAGAATTCCAATGCTACATGGAATATGCATTCAGCAGCCTCAAGAGATTCTCAGTAATTTAGGATGACATGGTCATCTCTGGTGTATCTGAAGAGGACCATAACAGAAATCTTGAAAAAACCATTTTAAGAGCTAGAGAAAAGGGAGTCAAGCTTAATAAAGACAAGTGCATCATCAAATCAACTTTGATACTTTACTTTGGACACATCATTTCCAGAAAAAGGAATCCACCCAGATCCTGAGAAAATCCGAGCAATAGAGAAAATGCCATCACCCAAATCCCAGGAAGAACTACAAACAGCCCTTGGGATGTTAAACTTTAAACTACCTCTCACGCTATATCCCAAATTTGTCAAGCCTCAATGAACCTCTTAGGACCTTAGCTAAGCAGAAGCAATTCAACTGGACGAATGAACACAAAGCCACACTCACAAAAATTAAAGCGTCGATCATAACAACAATTTTGCTCTTTGATCCTACAAAAAATCAAATAGAGATCCAAGTTGATGCTTCCAAATCAAGACTTGGTGCTGTCCTGCTTCAAGAGAATACAATTGTTTCATTTGCATCAAAATCACTGAATGAAAAAGAGCAGAGATACTCACAAATTGAAAAGGAGCTGTATGCCATTGTTTTTGGATGTCACCATTTTCATCAGTATCTCTATGGCCATCACTTCCAAGTTATTAGTGACCATAAACCCCAGGAAACAATCCTCAATCAGCCAATCAATAAGTCGTCAGCAAGCCTTCAAAGAATGTTGTTACATCTACAACCCTACAATTTCAGCATAATATAGTGACCAGGCACTGAAATACCCCACGACCCTGTCCCAGCTCCACTTAGAAACTGAGAAAACATTGCTTCACAGAGAAATTGAATACTATGAACATTCTGTTATAAAAGTACTGCCAATCAGTCAAGAAAAGCTATCTGAGTTGAAACAAGAAACGCTCAGAGATCCACAGCTGAGGGTTCTGTGGACAATGATAGAAGAAGGTTGGCCAAAAAGCAGATCAATAGTTCTGTCATCCATAGCTGAATTCTGGTCAGTAAAAAGTAATCTCAGTATTGTTGATGACATCATTATGAAAGATGACTCTCTTGTAATCCCATACAGCATGCAAAGTTCAGTATTGAAAAGCATTTATGCTCCACCTCTTAGTATTGAGAAGACAAAAAACAGAGCCAGATCAGTCATTTTCTGGCCAAAAATGAGTCAGGCAACAGAAAATTTCGTCAAGAAGTGTGATGCATGCTGAAATTATTCTAAAGAAAATGCAAGAGAACCCTTGCTTCATCACAATATTCCCAGCTACCCATGGGAGCATGTTGGCATTGATCTGTTTTACATATCCGGAAGATAATATCTGATCATAGTGGATTATTATAGTCAATTTTTTTAATCTGATTAGCTGGGAATAAAAACTTAAACCAAACATAAAATACAGAAGCTAAAATCTCACTTCTCTAGATTTGGGATACCCTTGATGATTACATCTGATAATGGCCCACAATTCACATCACAAACATTTAAGGATTTCATGAGACAGTGGGGAATGCAACACAACACATCTAGCCCAAACCATCCTGAGCTAATGGTCTTGATGAGAAAACAGTTGATATTGCTAAGGCCATGATCATGAAAACAAAGAAATGAAATACTGACCTCGAGCTTGCCCTCCTTGGGTACCACAAAACACACCAGTCAATGGTCTAGCGTCCCCAGCCCAGCTGCTAATGAGTAGAAACTTGAGATCCTTAGTGCGCTACACCCTTGAGCAATTGTCTCAAAAAATAGTACCTATGCATGAATTCATGTCCGCAAGGAATAAAGAAAAGGAAAAACAGAATTGCTACTATGATCAACATACCAAAATCCTTAATCCACTGCAGACAGGCCAACAAGTTCAAGTACAGTCCAACAATCGAACCTGGCAACCTCCAACAGTCCTCAGAGAAGCAGATGCGCCACAATTGTATGTAGTACAGACGAAAGCAAACAGACAATACCGCCGGAATAGAAAGCACTTGAAAGTCGTGACTACAGATGAGAAGAGTTCTGATTCTGATTCAAACACTGGCAGCTCGTCAGTACACGATTCATGGCATCACTCTCCGGACTTACCCCAAACAGAGGACGTGCACTTTTGCCAAGCCAGCATGCCAGAATTGCCGGTCGCCGTGGGCCAGGAAAACACTGTGGTCTCCCTGCCTTCCGCGGCCGAAGTCAACAACAGTCTCAGAAGTTCTGTAACTACCAGGAGTGGTCGACAAGTCAAGCCACCATCAAGAATAAACCTATGATTGACAAGCTCTTCCGAAAAGAAGGGAGATGTAATATTCCTTACTTACTTGCCATGCTTTGCTTGTATTTTGTGTATGTGTGCTGTTATGTATTGCTTGTGCTTTGCTTATGCTTGCTGTTATGTATTGCTTGTGCTTTGCTTATGCTTGTATTATTTCAGGTTTTGTGACCTGGGTTTTTGAAGTATATGCTTGAAGAGACAAATCGTTACACTGTTTTCACTTTCATCCTAGCTAAATTATATAGGCAACTGCAAGTTTACCATCTAGAGTTACAGGGCTTCTGAAAGAAACATCCTAATAAAACATATATGACTATTTTACTCCTTATTTTATGTTTTTTTTTTAATATAAAATTCATTACTCAGACAAAAGCCATGCATTCTTTCCCCAACTAATAATATATTTCTTTGTTATTGAATGTTATCATAAGTAATTGGTTTTCTATTGAAAAGGTGTTTTTGTAGTCTGACAACTTGAAGCAATAAATGTAGTGCAATGACTTGAAGTTTAGTCTGAAATTATTTTCAATATTTACCTAAATTTTTATTTTCAACCAAAATGAACATAATAATTGTACCAACAGGAGTGTTCTTAATATCATAAAGTAAGATTGCATCATTGTTGGTTAATTGCATGGTCAAAGCCTAGCGAACTACTTGAAGAAAAGAGAATACACCCAAGGCTACATGAGACAATTAGAAGGGGCCTGGGATTAGCCTACTGGTCATAAATGCAAACTAAACAATAGACATCAGCATAAAACTAGCAATCTAAAATAGTTGGTATAAATGTATGACCATTCTAGTACATACAGAGAAATGTGAAGAAAACAATTCTTTCACTTCATAATATTAAAAATAATCTAAGTAGACATATTTAGCAGGGGGAAAACCTTAATCATCACTTCTTTCACTGTTGCACAATTTTTTTAACAAAATTGTGAAAAATAAACAGATTTGATTGCATTTATTCATTTTTAAATATTCTATATATGAAAGTTAAACACCATCACTACCATCTAACAAAAAAATATAAACAGGCAAATATTGATAAATTTAGGGTTAAGTTTGGTTAAATTAGCTAGATGGCTCTTGGTTGCTTTACAAATGATTTTAAAGACTTGGAGAATAAACACAAATATTGAAAAATGTGATTGAAAAACTGGAAAAACAAGAAAAACAGTGAGGATAAAGGTTCTCCCCCAGGAAAATATGTTGACAAGGATTATTTTGCAGATCATGAGGTAAGAATCGTTTTCTTGACATGTCTCCCTGTGTACTGGAATGGCCCTACATTTATATCAAATGTCTCTGTATTGTCTATGATGTCTCCCAAAAATGATCAATTCTATTTTTTTTTTTTTTTGGTAATTGACAAACCCTTAGGGTAAGACACCCAGTAGTCGGACACTTTAATCACTTTGAAAACTTTTTGACATTTTAACTACTCTAATTACTGTATTATACCACCTAGAAACTTAATTTTTTTACAGTTAAAATTCTGTATCTTTTGTGAACAAGTAGATTACTAATTCAAATAGTTAAGCCTAGTACAGTGCTGGCTAGTTTTGAAATACTAACAAGTGACAAGTCCACCTATAGTTGGACATATAAACAGCTTAGTGTAAATAGTTATGACGCAATATTGCCTCGTCCCGACCGGTAATCTCCCTATTCACGGACACCAGCAAAAAAACTAGTTTTCCCGGTCTTGTTTTCTATAGGCTGTAATCTCGGCCAAGCTCATTTCGAAAGAGCTGCAGTTTGTAAATCACCATTTCGCAAATGAACAATTAAGTTTTATAGGTTTATTACAAATTTGTATAACAAATTTGATTTTTAGAGAAGATAATAATTCAGATTGGAATTATTGAGAAAAGTGATTATCCTTGTTATTCAATGTGAGCATGTGCCGATCAGGGATTTTTTTTTTGGGGGGGGGGGGGGACGAAAGAGGGCGATATAAGAAAAAAAAATTAAGGGGCGCAAAATAGGTTGGTCTGATAAATTTGCATTAGGAGTAAGTTTAATTCACGCAAACTTGAGTTAATTAAGTAAATTACGCTCTTTAATGCTCTTTTTTATGCTGTTTAACCCTAGAAGGGTAAGCTTTCGTAAATTTTACGATGCAAAAACACTTTGTCGCGGTTGCCAAGGAAACAGATGCATTGCGCGAACCAACCTCCCCGATATGTTGATATTATGACTAGCCAGTTCTTGTGCCGTCACCGGGGTTTTATTATCTGAACCGGTTGGGGAGATATTAAGGGTGAGTAGTAAAATTTACTAAAGCTCACCATCTACGTAACTTTTTCACCTATTTCAGGAAAAGGGATTTTTTGATCAAAACTTGGTAATTAGTAAGCTTCTTCGGACAATGAGGTTAGATCAGTTTTTTAAAGTTGTTGACAAGCTTCGTAGCCAATTTCGTGAGGAAATAGCACATGAAAATGCTGAATTTGGCTATTTTCTGATTTAACAAATGAGCAGCAAAAATTTTTTTTTTGCAGAATGACTTCGCGACGGCTTTCAGATGCGGCAATCCTGCGTCTGCTTGAATCAGAAGATGGTGAAGCAGCAGAGGATTTTTGTACAGACGATGAGGAGGACCAGAAAATCCTTGACCTTTCTAATAGCGAAGATTCCGATGATGACTATTTTCCTCCAGACGAGAACGAATATAGCAGCCCTGATGAAAACCTTTCTACTACAGTGAGTTTAAGCCAGCCGTATTCGAAGCGTAAAAAAACCGTTGCTGAAGGTCCTACATCTCCTGAATCGTCAAATGAGACCGATGACGACCCTCCTCTATCCTCTCAGCTGCCGAGGGACGAGCATATTGTCATTCCAAGGAAAAAATCTTTGAAAGGAAAGAATGGTCATCGATGGTCGGCTGTCCCGCCGTCCAGACCTAACAAGGCAAAGCCGAGAAGCATTGTTAGAGGTGTATCTGGTCCTGTAAGTGGCGATATAAAAGCAGCCAAAAGTGAACTGTCAGTATTTCACCTGTTTTTTTCAAACGCTGTCTTCGAGAAAATAACGAAACATACGAACGAGGAAATAGTGAGGAGAAAGACTCGTATTCATAGCAAAGTGCAACCACTGCTGCAACGACTGAGATAGAAGTTAGGGCCCTAGTTGGTATCCTCATTCTCTCAGGTTCACTCAAAGATGGGCATCTTCCGACCGAGGAGCTGTTTGACACTCAATTGAGTGGCTCTGCATACCATGCCACCATGAGCCGTCAGCGGTTCAGATTCTTGGTCAATTGTTTGCGGTTCGATGATAAAAATAGTCGGGAAGAACGAAGAAAACATGATCCGTTTGCACCTATAAGGGAAACGTGAGAATTGATCATACAGAGCTGCAAAGAACATTTTCGCCCAGGAATCAACGTCACTATCGACGATCAGCTTTTAGGATTCCGTGGACGCTGTTCTTTTAGAATGTATATTCCCAACAAACCTAGCAAGTACGGACTTAAGATTGTCATGATGTGTGACGTTGGAACATAGTACATGGTGAAAGCAATGCCATATTTTGGAAAGGCGATAAAGACTGACTGATTTCCACTAGGACCACAAAATATGCGAGAGCTCAAAACATAGATCAGGGGGACAAATAGAAGTGTCACGACTGACAACTGGTCTACATCGATTCTGTTTGCCACCGAACTACTGAAAAAACCGTATCGACTGACTACAGTTGGTACAGTACGAAAAAACAAGAAAGAAATTCCGGAAGAGCTGCTTGTAAGCAAAGAGAGAATCACAGGAACCTCAATGTTCTGTTTCGATCGGGAGCTGACTCTAGTGTCTTATCTTCCTAAGCCATCAAAATGGTCCTGCTTCTGTCAACTTGCCATGAGGGTACCAGTATCACGTATCCAAGCAAGAAGCCTGAGATCATTGAGTACTACAATAACACCAAAGGCGGTGTAGACACATTTGACAAAATGTGTTGTTCAATGTCAGCGGCTCGGAAGACCAAGAGATGGCCTATGTGCATGTTTTATGGGCTGATCAACATCGCGTGTATCAACAGTTATGTCATATACTCCTTCAATCTCTCCACATCTGGCGGAACACCCCTTTCGTAAAAGGATTTCAAAAATGTTCTATCCAAAGAGTTCAACCAGCCGCAAATGACCGTTAGCTTAGGAACTCCCACTGTGCAGCGGTCAATCAGACGCGATAACAGTGCAAAAATGGAGAGGACAGGTAACGTACGTAAAGGAACGTCTGTGGATGCGAGAAGAACGACCTGCAGCCTCTGCCCAGCGCGCATTCGCCGAATGACTACCTATTTTTGCAACCACTGCAAAAAGCCGTTCCACGGTGAACACCGTGCGAAGTCATGCATACCATGTGACTCCAAGAAATAAAAGCAACCTTTTGTGCTGTGTAAAACATTATCTGAAGATCTGTTTTTGATAATTCCCACTTACTTTTAAAATATACTTAAGTGATGAGTTTTAAAAGTCAATGTTTCTGCAAGTAGTAATTTTTACGAAAGCTTACCATCTACGTAACTTTTTGGGAAGCTTACCTTTCTAGGGTTAAGAATATAGCAATTATTTTTGTTGGAAATGTATTTTTGCCCCCCCCCCGCGCGATCACCCGGCAGTTTATTTATTGTCCCAGGAGGGGGTTGGGGTTAATTTTATGTAGGTGGCCCTTCGAAGGCCGGTAAAACTTCCCCCCCCACCCCCCTAAGTTGACCATATATCAAATGTAGTTGGATATATAGGGTGGGGGCTATTTGAAATTTCACACAAAAATGTTTACATACATAAAAAAAATAATTAGTGATGGATTACTAAATTGAATAAAAATTTAGATTCCTTTTTTTATGCTGATTACAAATATAATAATCATTTCTATCGGAAATGAATTTCAGCCCCCCCTATATATACCAATTCAGGGTATACATTTCTACATAAGGGGGGGTGGGCAAATTTTGTTTCTGATGTAAATCAGAGGTAAGTTTAAACATAAGTTTAAGATAAATATTCAGATTGAAATTATTGAGAAAAGTGATTTTCCTTGTTATTCAATGGAGACAGGTGTGGATCAAGGATTTTGTTTTTTTTTGGGGGGGGAGAATAGGTGGATCCAATAAAAAATTTAGAGGGTGCAAAATAGGATGATCCAATAAAGTTGCGTCAAGAGTAAGTTTAATTAATGCTAACTTGAGTAAATTACACTACTTTAGGCTACACGAGGGGGGCATGCGCCCCTTCGCCCCATCCCCGCTGGATCTGCCACTGAATGAGGGGACCGGGTATTCCACTGTACAATATTTTCAACTATGCAAGACTCCAATGGTGCACTGTTCATATTGATCTGACACTATTCTTGATGTGTTTTAGGCTTTTTTTAGAAATCACCATAACCTTTTTTTTTGAATAAATTTTTACTTTTAAAACGAACCAAAATAATAGTTATCATTCCTGAATCAATGTCCCATGGCAACTTTTTCTTAATAGTAATTTTTTTTTCAAAATGTTTTTAACTTTTGGTTACTATGGGCTGTTGTTTGTTCTTTACTAGGTTACACCTACCTCTGCAACCATGACAGTAGTGGATCCAGAGGGGGTTCATCCCCTAGTCAGTACCTCACTCGTTAAGCCAAAGATTTTTTAGTACTTTCATAAGAGCTATTTATTCTAAATAACGGCCTTTGTGATTAAGGGGTCATTTTTAAAGAACTGGAACAAAATTCGAACTCTAGCTTAAAAAGTGAGGTATTGACTAGTAGGTGAGCCCCCTAATATACATATTAAAAATATATGAATGTAGAAGTTAGTTAAGTAAGTTAATTCGTAAGCTACGTATCTTTATTACTAATAAAAACGTTCGTAAATAAAATTAAATAAGTTTCGAGATAGCCATTTAACCAAATAAAAGTAAAATTAATATGCAAATTTTGTTTTAATTATTCATGTACGGTGACCCAAGATCAAAACCTGCATCAATTCAAAAACATTCAAAAATTAAATAAAAAAACAAGTTTTTTAACTGAAAGTAAGGAACAATGTTAAAACTTAAACAGAAATTATTCCGTATATGAAAGGGGCTGTCCCCTCCTTAATGCCTCGTTCTTTATGCTAAAGTTTGACTTTCTCACAACTTTTATTTTTGTTAAACAATAAAAAATTCGTTAATCCCCCTCCTCGTTAGCAGCTACACCCAAAATATGGTTGTTTTGCTTTGTTTTTTTTTTTTTGCTTTGGCATTATTCAAGAAAAATATTTAATTTTATACCGTGAAAAGGTGCCTTTTATTATTTCTTCGCTTTCAATCTTGTATATACGTGACTGAAATATAGCCCCTTATAGAAAAGAATACTCCATAATCCTTCATCCTGATGTCTTAATTTAGCTTAAATTCATTTTTATTATCGGAATTCAATCAAAATTAAGTGCACATGCCCCATCAATATTGGTCAAACATGTCACTTCAATACCTGACAAGTCTCACATCAATTTTTCTAAACGGCAAAAATAAAGAAAAAAAGGAATCGATATGTGACTTCTCAAACGAAAACAGCTGTCAAAAGCAATTAAGAAATCCCTTCTGGTTTCAAAGGATTTGCATAACCCACTCCGAAGTTTGTACTGCGACAAATGGCCATCTTTGAAATTATTAGCCTATTAAAGATTTTGAGGATTCTATGGAGAGGGGCATAGTCTTGTCAACTTGTAGAAACATTGGTACTGGTGCATTATGTGGGCACTGCTAAAGAAATCAAGTTTGGTTCATGCTAATGAAATGAAATACAATAGGATGAATATGCAATAATTTGTTAACAAATTTGGGCTAGATATTTCGGCTCAACGGAATTGTTGTTGTCATTTTAATGACAAAAAATATCATTTTAATAGCGGGGAACTTGATTTTAATAACCGAGTAATGGAAAATTTTCTGCGGGAACAAATTTGTACTAGGGGGCCGGTTATTTGTGGGGAAACTTTCATAAAGGATGGAATTTATGTTTTTTTCTGGAGGGAGGTGGGTTAAACAAAAAAAACTAAAACTCTTTTTTTGAAAACAATTTTGAAGTTTTTGCCGCAATATCAGCAATAAGCGTTTTCGGCTATGGGTTCAAATCCCTGGCTGTGGCTCTGGATTTAAAACCTATTTTGTATAAGGCTTGATTTACTACGCAGATGCAAGCCCTAGTTGAGCCTGAAAACGAAGCTAAAACCAATTTTGGCTCCCAAATTTTTGCAACGAAATTCCATTTTGTTTTTTCCCGAAAAATCCCCGAATCTTGAAGACTAGTCCCCGAAAACTCCCCGAATTTTTAAGACTTTTCCCAAAATTTGAATTTTCAAGAGTGGAAGCCCTGTATAGTATACCTGCATGATGCGTAAACACCAAAATTTGTTTACCTACATTTTTGTTACATTTTTACAAGTCAGACAAACATTTTGTTTTTGGGAGGGGGGGGGGCGTTCAACTCCCCCCTCCCCTGGGTACAGCCTTGTCCAAGGAAAAAAATTTTCTATTGTACAAGGAAACCAGTAACGAAAAACCTGTCAAAGAGGCTATTTGCAAGAGACCGCTATAGATAAAACATTGCAAAGCTGTGGTTTCTCATGGAGTTACAATATTTAAACGATTGTTTTTTGGTGTTTAAGGGGGGGAGGTACCTAGGTTAGGTTATATATTTAACCTAAGTTTTTATTGTTTTAAAAATTAAGTTGTGTAACAGATTAAAACTTTAGCGTAAAGAGCGAGGCATTGAGGAGGGGACAGCCCCTTTCATATACAGAATTATTTCTGTTCGTTTTAAATTTTAATGTTGCTCCTTACTTTCAGTTAAATTTTTTTTATTTCATTTCTGAACGTTTTTGAATTAATGCAACTTTGATTTTGGCTCACAGTACATGAATAATTAAAAAGAAATTTGCATATTAATTTTACTTTTTTGGCTAAATTGCTTTCTCGAAATTTTGTTCTGTTATAACTTACGAATTAACTTACGTAACGAACTTCTATATTCGTATGTTTTATTACGTATATTAGGGAGTTTGCCTCCTAGTTAATACCTTGCTCTTTACGCTACAATTTGAGTTTTGTTCGAAACACAAACCCCTGAATCACAAAAGCCTCGTAATTATAATATATAGCTCTTTTGAAACTACTAAAAAAAGACTCTAGTGAAAAGGGCGAGGTATTGACTAGGGGGCGAACCCCCTCATATACGTAATAATTTCTGTTTGTTTTAAGTTTTAATGTTGCTCCTTACTTTCAGTTTAATAAACTATTTTTTTATTTAATTTCTGATCGTATTTTCAATAATCCGGCGATCCCTTCATAGAAATGTCCCTTCCCCCACGGACCCTTCCTCCATGGAAGTATCCTCCCCCGGAACCCTTTCCTCCCCCCCCCCCATCAGAAAAGAATCCCTCCTGAAAGCACACAAATTCAGCTTAAAACTTCCATAATGCATACTCTACTGTGACATCTTTGCCTGAAATAAATTTTTAAAACCTCTCTCTTAAATAAAGCTTTTATATGCGCCTAATTTGACAAAATTCTATTCTGTCTTCAAACTTCAAATAGAGTATCATCACCCTTTCTTTATCAGACGTTTAAAATTATCAAAACATCAACGATACCATTACCTAAAACGAACACCTGGGATAGCTACGCGAAAATTTATCATTCTTTGGCTCATACTTCGAAACTGCATAGTTACACAAGTAAATTATTGAGAAAAGTTATTTTCCTTGTTCTTCAATCAGGACAGGTGCGGATCAAGGATTTTGTTGTTGTTTTTTGGGGGGGGAAATAGGTGGATCCAATAAAAAATTAAGGGGGTGCAAAATAGGTTGGTCCGACAAACGTGTGTCAGGAGTAAGTTTCATTAACGCAAATTTGAGTAAATTCAGTAAATTACACTGCTTTAGGCTAAACTAGGGGGGTGTGCACCCCTTCGCCTCCTCCCTGCTGGATCTGCCGCTGAATGAGGGGAACTGGTATTCCCCTGTACAATGTTTTCAACTATGCAAGATTCCAATGGTACACTTTTCATATTGATCTGACACTATTTTTGATGTGTTTTAGGCTTTTTTTAGAAATCACCATAAAATTCTTTTTGGAATAAACTTTTACTTTTAAAACGAACCAAAATAATATTTACCATTCCTGAATCAATGTCCCATGGCAACTTTTTCTTAACCCTAGAAGGGTAAGCTTTCGTAAATTTTATGACGCAAAAACACTTTTTTGCGGTTGCCATAGAAACGGATGCATTGCGCGAACCGACCTCCCCAATATGCTAATATTATGACTAGCCAGTTCTTGTGCCGTCACCGAGGTTTTATTATCTGAACCGGTTGGGGAGATATTAAGGGTGAGTAGTAAAATTTACAAAAGCTTACCATCTACGTAACTTTTTCACCTATTTCAGGAAAAGGAATTTTTTGATCAAAACTTGGTAATTAGTAAGCTTCTTCGGACAATGAGGTTAGATAAGTTTTTTGACATTGGTGACAAGCTTCTTAGCAAATTTCGTGAGGAAATAGCACACAAGAATGCTGAATTTGGCTATTTTCTGATTTAAAAAATGAGCAGCAAAAATTGTTCTTTTTGCAGAATGATTTCGTGACGGCTTTCAGATGCGGAAATCCTGCGTCTGCTTGAATCAGAAGATGGTGAAGCAGCAGAGGATTCTTGTACAGACGATGAGGAGGACCAGGAAATCCTTGACCTTTCTAATAGCGAAGATTCCGATGATGACTATTTTCCTCCAGACGAGAACGAATATAGCAGCCCTGATGAAAACCTTTCTACTACAGTGAGTTTAAGCCAGCCGTATTCGAAGCGTAAAAAAACCGTTGCTGAAGGTCCTACATCTCCTGAATCGTCAAATGAGACCGATGACGACCCTCCTCTATCCTCTCAGCTGCCGAGGGACGAGCATATTGTCATTCCAAGGAAAAAAATCTTTGAAATGAAAGAATGGTCATCGATGGTCGGCTGTCCCGCCGTCCAGACCTAACAAGGCAAAGGCGAGAAACATTGTTAGAGGTGTAGCTGGTCCTGTAAGTGGCGATATAAAAGCGGCCAAAAGTGAACTGTCAGTATTTCACCTGTTTTTTTCAAACGCTGTCTTCGAGAAAATAACGAAACATACGAACGAGGAAATAGTGAGGAGAAAGACTCGTATTCATAGCAAAGTGCAACCACTGCTGCAACGACTGAGATAGAAGTTAGGGCCCTAGTTGGTATCCTCATTCTCTCAGGTTCACTCAAAGATGGGCATCTTCCGACCGAGGAGCTGTTTGACACTCAATTGAGTGGCTCTGCATACCCTGTCACCATGAGCCGTCAGCGCTTCAGATTCTTGGTAAAATTTTTACGGTTCGATGACAAAAATAGTCGGGAAAAATGAAGAAAACATGATCCGTTTGCACCTACAAGGGAAACGCGGGAATTGATCATACAGAGCTGAAAAGAACATTTTTGCCCAGGAATCAACGTCACTATCGACGATCAGCTCTTAGGATTCCGTGGACGCTGTCCTTTTAGAATGTATATTCCCAACAAACCTAGCAAGTACGGACTTAAGATTGTCATGATGTGCGACGTTGGAACAAAGTACATGGTGACAGCAATGCCATATTTGGGAAAGGCGATAAGGACTGACGGATTTCCACTAGGACCACAATATATGCTAGAGCTCAAAACATAGATCTGGGGGACAAATAGAAGTGTCACGACTGACATCTGGTCTACATCGATTCTGTTTGCCGCCGAACTACTGAAGAAACCATATCGACTGACTAAAGTTGGTACAGTACGAAAAAACAAGAAAGAAATTCCGGAAGAGCTGCTTGTAAGCAAAGAGAGAATCACAGGAACCTCAATGTTCTGTTTCGATCGGGAGCTGACTCTAGTGTCTTATCTTCCTAAGCCATCAAAATGGTCCTGCTTCTGTCAACTTGCCATGAGGGTACCAGTATCACGTATCCAAGCAAGAAGCCTGAGATCATTGAGTACTACAATAACACCAAAGGCGGTGTAGACACATTTGACCAAATGTGTAGTTCAATGTCAGCGGCTCGGAAGACCAACAGGTGGCCCATGTGCATGTTTTATGGGCTGATCAACATCGCGTGTATCAACAGTTATGTCATATACTCCTTCAATATCTCCAAATCTGGTGGAAGACCACTTTCACGAAAGGATTTCATGAATGTTCTGTTCAAAGAGTTGACCCAGCCGCATATGACCACTCGCTTAGAAACCCCCACTTTGCAGCGCTCGATCAGACTCGATATCAGTCAAACAATGGAGGTGACAGGTAAAATACATTCAGGAACGTCTGTGGAAGGGAGAAGAACGACCTGCAGCCTTTGCCCAGCGCGCATTCGCCGAATGACTACCAATTTTTGCAACCACTGCAAAAAGCCGTTCTGCGGTGAACACCGTGCGAAGTCATGCATACCATGTGACTCCAAGAAATGAAAGCAACCTTTTGTGCTGTGTAAAACATTATCTGAAGATCTGTTTTTGATAATTCCCACTTAATTTTAAAATATACTTAAGTGATGAGTTTTAAAAGTCAATGTTTCTGCAAGTAGTAATTTTTACAAAAGCTTACCATCTAAGAAAATTTTTGGGAAGCTTACCTTTCTAGGGTTAATAGTAATTTTTTTCAAAATTTTATCCTTTGAAACGAGGCGGGATTTCTTAATTGCTTTTGACACTTGTTTTTGTTTGAGAAGTTGCATATTGATTCCTTTTTTTCTTTATTTTTGCCGTGTGTCGAAAATGGAAGGTTGTATCAAAAAGAAATCAAGTTTGGTTCATGCTAATGAAATAAAATAAAATAGGATGAATATGCAATAATTTGTAAACAAATTTGGGCTATTTATGTCGGCTCAACGGAATTGTTGTTGTCATTTTAATGACAAAAAATATCATTGTAAGAGCGGGGACCTTGAATTTACTACTCACTTACTGTAAAATTGGAGGTGGGAAAAACTTGGTACGCGGGGGCCGGGTCTGTGAGGGGAACCGTCAACCAAGGATGGACGTACCGAGGGTGCTGGGTAGAGTTGGGCTAAACAAAAAAAAACATAATTGTGTTCTTACACATTATGCGGGCACCGCATAATTTACAAGTCTGACCCTTATTTTTTTTTTTTGGGGGGGGGGGGGGCAACCCCTAACCCCCCCCCCCCGGGGGACGACCGTGGCCCAGGGAACAAATTTGCTATTGTACAAGGAAACCAGTCACGAAACCTGTCAAATAGGCTATTTGCAAGAGATCGCTATAGATAACTGACGGCACAGCCGTGGTTTCTAAATGTGTGTCTAAATTTACAGGTTTGTTTTTTGTTGTTTAAAGGAGGAAAAGGTACCTTGGTTTGGTTTGGTTCCGTATTTAATTTATGGTCTGTGTCCCCCCCCCCCCGAATTGGCAAAAAAATAGGCCTATCCCCAATTTTTTCTAAATTATTATAAAGTAATCCAATTTTTTTTTAACTTCGTCCTATGTAATTTGGGCGGGGGGCTTT
This sequence comes from Artemia sp. Qi Xiang Cuo, assembly GCF_049724085.1. Classification (NCBI taxonomy): domain Eukaryota; kingdom Metazoa; phylum Arthropoda; class Branchiopoda; order Anostraca; family Artemiidae; genus Artemia; species Artemia sp. Qi Xiang Cuo. The sequence continues at coordinate 2,046,374 of NC_142810.1, forward strand.
CCCCCTAGATTTGTCACTCCGTTTTGCAAAACCCATAAGCTAACGGATAACAGCTAATGGTGGCGGATCCGGGCAGTGGTGAGGGGGGCACGTGCCCCCAAGCGAAGTCTGAGCATATAAGATTCTTGATACGCTACTTGAACGTCAATTAAAGTGTATTCTTAAGAAAATTTATTTAAAAAAACAAAGATTTTCCGAAGGAAGTAAAGAGCAAAGTTGAAACTTAAAACAAACAAAAATTTTTACTTTTACAGCCTATCTAACATATATCAATAAAACTAGTACAAATAAACCAACTAATTGTGTTTCTCTATGCTTTTAGGATTATAAAAAACTAGCGCTTTACTGAAAACACAAAAGGCAAGGGTTGTAAGGTATCCCCCGAGGGCATATGACACCGTCATTCAGCCAGGGGTGGGCAACCACCTCCTTGCCCCCCCCCCCCCCGCCCCTTATGGGCGCCCATGTGACAAGATAATATTTAACAAGTACCGAAAATAATTTATTGTTATGTTATATTACAAAACAGAGATCAGGACCGCTGGATGGGCCCTAAGGGTCTAGTGCCGTCATACTTACATATACTTACTTATTTTTATTTTGGACTTGTTCTCATTATCGCTTCCACTTTTCCTCTAAAGGTGCAAACTTCCACTTTTCCTCTAAAGGTGCAAACTTGGCTCACTTTCATTTTTGACATGTTCTGATACTCGATTTTGCATGCTTGTTAACCAGACAATCATTTACTCTTCCCTTCCCTTTCAAACCGTTGACTTAATTATAAATTAATATTACGGGAGTTCTGGGCAAGTGAAACAATTCTATCATTCTCGAATGAAAAATGACAGTTGACCAAATTTTAAAACCATCGGTGAAACAAGCCATTTTAGTCAGATAGCAACAGTAAACATTTCTTAAGGCCTAATTTCATCATGAATAAAATAGTAATAAATTAAGGGGAAAAGTTGAGGTTCGCCTATAATAGGCGATAAGGGGGGGGGGGATTACTGATTACTGATACATCTGTATCAGTAATCTGTATGTTATTGTAAGTTACCAATTGTTAAAATTTAAGGTTTTTTCAAACAGTTCGTGGCAACGAACTGTAAGTAAGGAGCGACCCTGCTCAATAGTAACCGAAATTCTAAAAACCAGAATTTTGATACCCATAGATACATCAATAGAATTAGATTTTTATGCTGAATTCAAATATATAACTTTCATCAAGTTTAGTCCAACCCATCAAAAATTACGTGTCTGAGAAAATTTGCCTTATATTCGAAAAAAGGGGGAAACACCCCCAAAAAGTCATAGAACTGTAATGAAAATCACACCATCGGATTCAGCGTATCAGAAATACCTGTTGCGGAAGTTTCAAGCTCCTATTTGCCAAAATGTGGAATTTTGTATTTTTGGTCAGTTCGTGTTAACGAACTGTAAGTAAGGAACGACCCGGCTCAATGGTAACCGAAACTCTAGAAAACGGGTTTTTGATACCAATAGATATATCAAAAGAATAAGATTTCAATGCTGATTTCAAATATATAACTTTCATTAAGTTTAGTGCTACCCATCAAAAGTTAAGCGCCTGAGAAAATTTGGCTAATTTTCGAAAAAAGGGGTAAAGACCCTCTAAAAGTTATAGGACCTTAATGAGAATCACACCATCATATTCAGCGTATCAGAGAACCCTACTGTAGAGTTTTCAAGCTCCTATCCACAAAAATGTGGAATTTTACATTTTTTGCCAGAAAAAAGATCACGGATGCGTGTTTATTTGGTTTTTTTTTCCTCAGGGGTGATCGTATCGACCCAGTGGTCCTAGAATATCGTGGGAGGGCTCATTGGAACTGAAATTAAAAGTTCTAGTGACCTTTTTAAGTGACCAAAAAAATGGAGGGCAACTAGGCCCCCTCCAACGCTTATTTTTTTCCTAAAGTCACCCGATCAAAATTTTGAGATAGCAATTTTGTTCAGCTTGGTGGAAAATATGATAAATATGTCTTTTAGGGTGACTTAATCCTCCGAAGTTCCCAGAGGGAGGGCTAAAAGTTATGAACTTTACCCAATGTTAACATATAGTATTGGTTATTGGGAAGTATACAGAAGTTTCTGGTGGTTTTTTTTCGGGTTGGGGGCGGGAAGGGTGGGTCGGTGGTTATGTTGGAGGATCTGTTCTTGGGAGAAGGGAAAGTGCCATGAAGGGGGCGCCGGACTTGCCAGCCTTCTTTATTGGTGAGTGGGAAGTAGACACCCCTTTTCAGGACGGATTTTTTCTGGAGGGGGGGGGGCTCGAGGAGGGGGTTACTCTGGAGAATATTTCCGTGGAGGATGTTTCTTTGGGGTAAGAGACACTTCTATGAAGGGGGCGCCAGATTTCCAAGCATTATTTAAAAAACGATCAGATATTAAATAAAAAAACAAGTTTTTTCAACTGAAATGTAAGAAGGAATATTAGAACTTAAAACGAACAGAAATTATAACGTATATGAGGGGGTTCTCCCCCAAGTCAATATCTTGCTCTTTACGCTATAGTTTTTTTTAGTGCTTTCAAAAGAGCTATATATTCCAATTAAACGGCCTTTGTGATTCAGGGTTGTGTGAATCAATTTTTTTTTAACTTTTAACGTAGGGAGTGTGGTCATTATTACAGGGAGAACCCCCTCATATAAGTAATAACATATACGTAGTAAAAAAAACAATAAAAAAACAAGCGATACGGCTCAATAGTAATCTAAACTTTTAAAAACGGAATTTTGATGTTAATAAATGTATCAAAAGAATGTGTTTATAATGCTGATCCTAAATATATAAAATTTATTAAGTTTAGTATTACTCATCAAAGGCTATGAGCCTGAGAAAATTTACTCGATTTTTGAAAGAGGGGGGAACATCCCCTACAAGTGAAAGAATTTTAATGAAAATCACACCGTCAGATTCAGCGTATCAGAAAACCCTATTACATAGGTTTCAAGCTCATATCTGCAAAAATCTGCAACTTTGTATTTTTTGCCAGAAGAAAAATATACGAATATAGAAGTTAGTTACGTAAGTTAATTTGTAAAGACATCCATTTAGCAAAAGAAAAGTAAAAATTTTATACAAATAAAAGCTGCATTAACTAAAAAACGATCAGAAATTAAATAAAAAAACAAGTTTTTTAGACTGAAAGTAAGGAGCGACATCAAAACTTAAAACGAACAGAAATTATTCCGTATATGAAAGGGGCTGTCCCCTCCTCAACGCCTCGCTCTTTACGCTAAAGTTTGACTCTTTCTCACAACTTTATTTTTTAAAACAATAAAAAAATGTCGCGAAAAGAGCGAGGCGGTGAGGAGGGAACAGCCTCTTTCATATACGGAATAAGTTTTGGTCGTTTTATGTTTTAATGTCGCTCCTTACTTTCAGTTTAAAAAGCTTGTTTTTTTTATTTAATCAGAAGAATGATCACATATATGTTTATTTATTTTTTTTTTTTTATTTCCCCAGGGGTGATAGTACCGATCCAGCAGTCCTAGAATATCGTACGAGGGCTCATTTGAACGGAAATTAAAAGTTCTAATGCCGTTTTTAAGGGGCCATAAAAATTGGAGGGCAACTTGGCCCCCTCCCACGCTAATTTTTTCCCAAATTAACCGAATCAAAATTTTGAGATAGTCATTTTGTTCAGCATAGTCAAATATCTAATAAATATGTATTTGATGATGACTCAATTCCCCACCGTTCTCGAGGGAAGGGCTGGAAGTTATGAACTTTGCACATTGTTTAGATATAATATTGGTGAATAGGAAGTATAAAGACGGTTCAGGAGGGATTCTTTTCTGATGGAGCGTGGAGGACAGTGGTACGGGGGAGGATTCTTCCAAGAAGGATGGTTCCTTGGGGGAAGGGACATTTCTATGAAGGGAGCGCCGGATTTCCCAGCATTATTTAAAAAACGATCAGAAATTAAATAAAAAAAAATATTTTTTTCAACTTAAAGTAAGGAACAACATTAAAACTTAAAACAGACAGAAATTATTACGTATATGAGGGGGGTTGCCCCCAAGTCAAAACCCCACCCTTTTCACTAGTTTTTTTTTTAGTAGTTTCAAAAGAGCTCTCTATTCTAATTAAACGGCTTTTGTGATTCAGGGGTTTGTGATTCGAACAAAACTCGAATTGTAGCGTAAAGAGCAAGGTATCGACTAGGGGGCAAACTCCCTAATATACGTAATAAAACATACGAATATAGATGTTCGTTACGCAAGCTAATTCGTAAGTTACGTCAGAACAAAATTTCGAGAAAGCCATTGAGCAAAAAAATTAAAATTAATATGCAAATTTCGTTTTAATTATTCATGTACGGTGAGCCAAAATAAGATCTTACAGCTCACTGATGTTAGCAAAAAGTGTGAAGACAGCCACTTTTTTGCAATATAGAACAATTATGAGATAACATTGATGATATACTAATCATTGTTCTCAGACCGCTGATCAGAGCAGAATGATGAAAGACGTTTGCACAAAAACGACCAAAGATGTAAGATCTTCGTTCAAAGATTTCACTTTTAAGCGTTTTCTGACAAAAGATGTAAGAACTTAGCACATTGATGAGTGAAAAAACAGGCCTTATAGCGGTCTTCTGCAAATAGCCTATTTGACAGGTTTTTCGTTACTGGTTTCCTTGTACAATAGCAAATTTTTTTTCTTGGACAAGGCTGGACCCAGGGGGGGGGATTTGAACACCCCCCCCACCCAAAAACGAAATGTTTTTCTGACTTGTGATAATCTAAAAAAAATGTAGGTAAACAAATTTTGGTGTTTACACATCATACAGGTATACTATACAGGGCTTCCACTCTCGAACATTTAAATTCGGGGACAAGTCTTAAAAATTCGGGGAGTTTTCGGGGAAAAGTCTTCAAGATTCGTGGATTTTTCGGGAAAAAACAAAATGGAACTTCGTTGCGAAAATTTGGGAGCCAAAATTGGTTTTAGCTTCGTTTTCAGGCTCAAGTAGGGCTTGTATCAGCGTAGTAAATCAAGCCTTTTACAAAATAGGTTTTAGATCCAGAGCCACAGCCCGGGATTTGAACCCATAGCTGAAAACACTTATTGCTGATATTGCGGCAAAAACTTCAAAATTGTTTTCAAAAAAAAGAAAGAAAAATAGTGAACACATGTGAACTGTAAATACCAGTAGCAATTTTTTATTAAGTCATTAATCTCAGAAATTCATTATAATATTTAAAATCAAAAACAAATATTATTTGCGGTTTCTAGATAAGTAAATTAAATAGACAAATTCAATCTATAAGTACGGTGTATTAATAAAACATAAAACAAATAAGAACTACACTACACAAATAACTTTAAACTTAAATTAAAAAGGGAATTTTGACAACTTTGAAAAATTGAAAATTGGAATTTTGAAAGATTATTGACTTTTCATGCTGCTTCTAAGGACTTAGTTGTTTACCCCCCCCCCCCATAAAAAAAATCCTCCCACAGAAAAAAACGGGAAATCTCCCCCCCACCCACACAAAAATTTACCCCGCAGAAAATGCTCCTCTGCCGAAAATACTCCCCACGGAATACCCCTCCCCCCTCATATATGCAATAGTTTCGTTTCGTTAAAATTTTTAATGTCGCTCTTTACTTTCATCTTGAAAAATAACTTGTTTTTATTTAATTGTTATCAAGCTCAAGGCTTGCAATGAACAAAAATAGATAAGCTGGAAATAAAAACTAATCAGTCTGTACTGAAATGACGTATCTTGTTCATCTTTTGGCATAGCTTGTTCAGTGTATTTCTTAATGAACTAATTCAAATTGAAATTTTGAACTAGTCAAATACACAAATGAAATATTCACAAATAAAAAAATCTGGAAAACATCAAATAAAACAACCTTATCGCTTTTCTTCCTTGTACACGACAATGTAAAATAAGAATTTTGTAAATAATTTCTGAGACCACACTGGCTAATCATGATAAAACAAAAAACCGCGAAGACAAACAAAACATTCTTTTTTTCTTCGCAATTTTTTGTTTTATAAGAATTTTGAAGATATAAAAGGACCAGAAAAATTTATACGTGTATATTCTATGTGTAGTGCCGTCAATTGGGGAGCAGGGGTATTTGCTTCTTTAGGGTTTTTTTGCCACCCTCCTATGTTTGTAAAAACATCCTTTTTGGTACTTTCATTTAGGAATGGCTTTTTCTTGAGATTTTCATCAAGAAAACTAAAAAAAAACGTTTCGTGCCCCTAGATTTCAAAAATATTTTCCCCCCAAGCATTCATTCCCCCTTCTAATATTTTTTGCCACCACTCTCCCCGCGCAGACTTTGAAAAATTCTTGATTTGGCATTTTCAATGAAAATAGTATTTTCTTGGTATTTTTATTAAAAGTTTTCGTGACTTTGACCTACATTTTCGTGAATTGATACCACTACTTTCTTTTGGAAAGGCGCGAAATAACTATACACCTTTCAACACCTTCATCGAAACTCGACCACCAAACACGGCTACGAACTAGAGCTACGTACACAATTACTGTTTGTTCGATAATTAGTAAACTTCTTGAAAGGGTTGTGTTCCCGCAGCGACAATCAGTTTGGGTTCAGAAGTGGCATTGGAGTTCAAAATGGACATGCTGTTTTCCCTGATTAATTTAAAAAAGACGAAGTTTTTCCGAGGGAAGTAAAGAGCGAAGTTGAAACTTAAAACGAACACAAATTAGTACTTCACAGATTATCTAACATATATCAATAAAACAAGTACAAATAAGCCAACTAATTATGTTTCCCTATGCTTTTAGGATTATACAAAACTAGCGCTTTACTGAAAACACAAAATAATATAGGAGTTTTGGTACAGTAAAAGCAAACAAATTAAGGACACGTTTTACAGAATACAAATATTATCAATCCTTTTTCGGATCAATCCCTTTTAATATAAAGTAACAATACAGATTAGGATTTTGCTTTATTTTTTTTACATTTAATTTGGTATTACTTCTGCACAATGGCTGAGTTCAATGACTGGCTCTCGTTTTGGTTCTGAAAAGGACATACAATTAGTCTGTAAACAAGTTGAAGTAAAGCCATCTTGATAGTATTAGGACTGCTGTAAGACTATGAAATGCCTTTTCGATTCGTTTAGTGTTGTTAGGCTACATGCTCAATTTTGATTCTTAAATCAATAATCCTGTTTTTTATACTTGACTTTTGTGTTTTCAGTAAAGCGCTAGTTTTTTATAATCCTAAAAGCATAGAGAAACACAATTAGTTGGTTTATTTGTACTAGTTTTATTGATATATGTTAGATAGGCTGTAAAAGTAATAATTTTTGTTCGTTTTAAGTTTCAACTTTGCTCTTTGCTTCCTTCGGAAAAACTTTGTTTTTTTAAATAAATTTTCTTAAGAATACACTTTACTTGACATTCAAGTAGCGCATCAAGAATATGATATGCTTAGACTTCGCTAGGGGGCACGCGCCCCCTCACCACTCCTCAGATCCGCCACCATTAGCTGTTATCCGTTAGCTTATGGGTTTTGCAAAAGAGAATGACAAATCTAGGGGGAAAGCCCCCCGCCCAAATTATATAGGAAAAATGTAAAATAAAATAGGATGAATTTATAATAATTTAGAAAAAAATTTGGGCTATATATTTGCACATTAGGGGGGGAGGGAATCATACCATATATTAAATACGTAACCAAACCTAACCTAGGTATTTTTCCCCCCCTTAAACCACAAAAATCAATCGTGTAAATATTGACACTTATTGAGAAACCACAGCTTTGCAGTCATTTATCTATAGCGATCTCTTGCAAATAGCCTATTTGACAGGTTTCGTGACTGGTTTCCTTGTACAATAGCAAATTTGTTCCCTTGGCCAAGGTAGTACCCAGGGGGGGGGGGTTAGGGGTTTGTCCCCCCCCCAAAAAAAAAAATGGTCAGACTTGTAAATTATGCGGTGCCCGCATAATGCGTAAGTACCCAATTATGTTTTTTTTGTTTAGCCCAACTCCCCCCAGAAAAAACAGAAATTCCATCCCTTATGGAAATTTCCCCACAAATAACCAGTCCCCTAGTACAAATGTGCTCCCGCAGAAAATTTTCCATTACTCGGTTATTAAAATCAAGTTTCCCGCTATTAAAATGGTATTTTTTGTCATTAAAATGACAACAACAATTCCGTTGAGCCGAAATATATAGCCCAAATTTGTTTAAAAATTATTGCATATTCATCCTATTTTACTTTATTTCATTAGCATGAACCAAACTTGATTTATTTTTGATACAACCTTCCATTTTTGATACACGGCAAAAATAAAGAAAAAAAGGAATCAATATGCGGCTTCTCAAACAAAAACAGCTGTCAAAAGCAATTAAGAAATCCCGCCTCGTTTCAAAGGATAAAATTTTGAAAAAAAATTACTATTAAGAAAAAGTTGCCATGGGACATTGATTCAGGAATGGTAAATATTATTTTGGTTCGTTTTAAAAGTAAAAGTTTATTCCAAAAAACAGTTTATGGTGATTTCTAAAAAAAGCCTAAAACACATCAAAAATAGTGTCAGATCAATATGAAAAGTGTACCATTGGAATCTTAAATAGTTGAAAACATTGTACAGGGGAATACCAGTTCCCCTCATTCAGTGGCAGATCCAGCAGGGATGGGGCGACGGGGCGCAAGCCCCCCCTAGTGTAGCTTAAAGTAGTTTAATTTACTTAATTTACTCAAGTTTGCGCTAATTAAACTTACTCCTGACGAATGTTTATTGGATCAACCGATTTTGCGCGCCCCTTAATTTTTTATCGGATCCACATATTCTGCCCCCCCCAAAAAAAAAAAAAATCCTTGATCCGCACCTGTCCTCATGGAATAACAAGGAAAATCACTTTTCTCAATAATTTCAATCTGAATATTTATCTTAAACTTACGTTTAAACTTACCTCCGATTTACATCAGAAACAAAATTTGCCCCCCCCCCTTATGTAGAAATGTATACCCTGAATTGGCATATATAGGGGGGGCTGAAATTCATTTCCGATAGAAATGATTATTATATTTGTAATCAGCATAAAAAAAGGCATAAAAAGCATAAAAAAGCATAAAAAAGAGCATTAAAGAGCATAATTTACTTAATTAACTCAAATTTACGTTAATTCAACTTACTCCTGATGCAAATTAATCAGATCACCCTACGTGGCACCCCTTAATTTGTTTATAGAATCCAACTATTGTGCCCCCCCCCCAAAAAAAAATCCTTGATACACAACCGCCCACATTGAATAACAAGGATAATCACTTTTCTCAATAACTCCAATTTGAATTATTATCTTATCTGAAAATCAAATTTAAATAAAAAATTTCTTATATTAATAAACCTTTTACAATTTAATGTTTTGTTTGCCATCATGAATCATGAATTTGCCAAAACATGAATTAGCAGGTTCTGCCTATAGGCCTAGCAACAAGCAGACGAAAACCCGACAAAAGCGATAACAGGAAATCCATGAACGGAACAAAGCAATATTGCGTAATAACTATATACATGAGCGATTCCTATATGTCCGTCTATAGGAAGATTTGACACTTCTTAGTAAATTTAAAAATAGGAAGCAATGTACAATTGAAACTATTTGAATTAGTAACCTACTTGTTCAGAAAAGAAGCAGGATTTTAACTGTAAAAAAATTAAGTTTCTAGGTGGTATAATACAGCAATTATAGTAGTTTAAATTTCAAAAAGTTTTTAAAATGATTAATTCATCGCACGTGATTGGGACTTGGAGACTTCTGTACGAGAATAGGATGATTATTCATTACTACAAAATATTCTGTACGGGAATATGCGAGTGGCCGACTACTTGGTGTCTTACCCCTATGTTAATCTTGTCCCAATGTAGCCTAGGCTATGTCAGTTATGGAATCGCAAATAGGATACATTGACCCTAAAACACAAGCTTTTATATATTACTTAGGGCTATACCTAGACAAATCAGGGAAGAGGGCAGAACTGTAAAAGCAAGGGGGGATCAGCTTTAAAGTTCCATATAGGGAATTCAATTGGGTAAAGTTCTACGAAATCATATAATTGAGTTAATAATATGCCTTTTACCGTCAATTGTAGGCCTGCCACCCTAATTTAGGCTATAAGGTTTATTTCTCAGAAGTAGGTCTATGTATAGTCTTTATGAAGGACTAACAAAACTTACTTTTAATGCTAACACCTAATAATATAATAAATTGACTGAATTCCAGTTCAAAATGAGAAAAAAATCAAGCAAGTGGGTCTGCCAGTCTTATTTCTTAATCAAAATTTGACAGAATTTAAATTTTTAGTTTCCTGAAGATGACTACTTTGTAAATCATGCCATCTATCTATGGTGGACTATAGGTAACATAGTGTTCAGGCTACATTTATTATTAGCCGGCACCATTTTTTTTAAAGCGCGTCTCCATTTGGCAGATTCTGCAAATCTGCCAGATTTAAACAACAGATTCGTGGGTGTAGAAAAAACAAAATGGATATGCTTCAGATGCGTCTTGTTCAATCAAATTTAAAATTAATGATCTTGTTGCAGAGTCTATCTATGATAACAAACTCGATCTTCACTAGTTGTCAAGGTCTAGAAGGAGGAGAGCCAATGTAAATTCACAGCTCATGGAGCTGCAAAGGCTAAGGAGGGAGCTTTGTTCTAAATGAATTTGGGTTATGCCCCAAACTCACGATTGGTGGGATAATATTTGTGAAAGGTACACCAATGCTGAGTTCTACAATTATTTCAGAATGAACTGGGACAGCTTTTATTGGATTGTGAATAAAGTAGAAAATGCTATACAAACAAATGACACAAAATTCAGGCCAGCCATTAGAGTGGACAAGAAAGTTGCTGTTGCCATCTATATTTTTAGCAACAAACAGTGATTATAAAACAATAGGCTCACTATTTGGCTTGGGAAGGAGTACTGTTGGGAAGTGCTTTCATGGTTTTATAGATGCTGCACTGAGAGTTATTGTGCCAGAATTAATCAAATGGCCTACCAGCTTTGAACAATTAATGGTAAAAGAAAAGGAATTTGACGAACTTTGGGGATTTCCTATGACTATTGAGGCTATAGACGGTTGCCATGTCCCTTTCCACCCTCCCAAAAGATATCACAGTGACTATTATAATTTTAAGGGCTGGTATAGTGTGAATATGCTTGTGATATCAGATGCCAAGTACCAATGTTTGTATGCTAAAGCAGGCATACTAGGTAGATGTAGTAATGTTGGTGCATTTATGTCCACCAATATTTACCAAAAAGCTATGAATGGTAATCTCTTTCCTAGCTATTCAAGGTATTTGAATGGTGTCAAGATTCCATTTCATATTATTGGGGATGGGGCTTTTAGACTAGAGGCTTGGATGATGAAGACTTTTAGAAAGCAATCAACTGAGCCAGAAGAATTCTTTTTAATAAAAGGTAAGCTTTTTCCATTTTCTCTAGGCTCCAAAGCTTTCATCCAAAGATTATAGTCTACTTCTTGAGCTTTCATTAGCAGACCAATTCATGTCTGCTTTCTTTAAAGTATTTTTGGTTGTTAGAAACTTCATAGGTTAAATTAGAAAAAAAATATCATTAATTTGCCAGTATAATTAAAAACTATAGGTCTTGGAATAAAATTGCTATATTTGACTGTTTATTTAATGAGCAATACATACTATAACAAAAAATAAAGCTGTTAAACTTGTTGTTAAGCATAACCAGCAAATGGCTTCCTTTTTCTTGTCACTGTGAACAGAGTAGGGGAAAAAATTTAGAGGATTTAAGGTCCATGTTTTCTCTAAAGCAAGTAATTTTGCTTGTTTTTTTTAAGTAAATTTCTCAGAATAGTATGTTCAGAATCAATCAAATATTTCTCAGCTTAGTATAGCTACACAGCTTAAACACTTAAATATGTTATTAAACCTAAATGAATTACAGTTAGAATTCCAAGCTCAGAAGATAATTGGTTCCATAAAAATTAAAAGAAAAATCAATAATGATAACAATAATGATTATTGTTTTAAAAGCCCTAGGACAATGACAATACAAACTGAAAAATTTAATTATAATGAAATCCTGTTATGGATATGGCTTCAAAAATAAAAGATCTAAGGTTTATGTTTCCTGTGCAAATTTTGGTATGCTATCTTTCTGCTCTCCTATAGTTTGTCAATAAAAACAAAAAATTTTAATATTTTTTCATAATTGAGATTTTGTTCTATCCATCTACTGAATTAAATCTTGAAAATTTTGTGTAAACTGTTTTACAAATGAAAAATCAAATGTAAATTGGTTGAACATTGTTGATTAAAGACTAATTATTAATTTTATGCATGGTATTTAAGCTTTATATTCCTTGCATATGTTTTGGTATGCTATCTTTCTGCTCTCACAGTTTTAACATGTGAATAAAACCAATCACTTTGCTACTATTTCATGGCTGCAATTCTATTTTATCCATAATCTGAATTAAATTTTGGTTTACCCTGTTTTTAATGTTAAAAAGAAAATGCAAATTGGTTGGAAGTTATTGAAAACAAAACATTTTTTGTATTTTCTTGAGCAGTTTATATCCTTCTTTAAAAGAAAGTAAAATCATGATTCTTGCCAGTCAATGAATTGATCTGAGATAAAAGACCCCAGTGATATGTGCAGACCTTACCTTAGGACCATAGGACTGTGTCACTTTCTCCTGTAGGTTATGAAACTCCCTCTTGTAGGTCTTATGCTATGATGCTTGTGTCCAACCACCCAGCTCTCTTGTGTGTAATATGTTTAAGAAAGTTAATTTTATTTCAGTGCCTAGATTTGTCATGCCCTAAGATATTTTAGATGATTTTGCAAAAGATGGTATCTCCCTTTAATACCCGGTCATTATAAAGAATCATGTACTACAAAAATGGAGTAAAACATTTTATCCAAAGCTCTAGATTGTAAGAACATGTCTTTTTAATTTTGTTCATTTTCTTTTTGTTTTAACTTCATTCTAACTTGGTGTCTCTTATCCAATCTTTTTACTCACTATATCTCAATTGTTCTTTTTGTTTTTTTACTGTTCATATTATGTTCTAACATACCATAAAGTCAAGGTTTGAAATTAAGAACCCTTTAATCAAGTTTCGACTGTTTCTTTTGCTCTTTTAGAAAACTATTGAGACTTCAGGGCTATTTTTTCGTTTCTTTTAAGCAATAGATTCTTTTTTTAGGTTGTCCAGAGAAAGAAGGGTCATTGAAAATGTATTTGGCCATGTCAAAACCAGATTTCCAAGGCTTGCTTATAGCTTAAATTTTAAGTTTGGGACAGAAAATAAAATGTGTTTTGCTCAATGAGGAACTTTGAAGTGTTGCAGGAGTGGAAAAATTATTTGTCTGGCCTTGAAAGGCATTTACAGAATCGCAGGGTAAAGCGTGTCCAGGTCATTGGAGCACCGCCTAGAATATTCCTGCATGAAAGTCAACAGGGGGTCTCTACAAGTGGATCTGATGTCCGACAAGCCTTAGTGAGTCATTTTTGGGCTCAGAGAAGGCAATAAATTTGTAAGTTCAGTTGTTAAGAGTCTGTCACTAATTTTTGTTTAGTGCAACTGTTATTTTGGTAATTAAAAAGTTGTTTTACCTATGGGGATAAAGTATTTATTGCCTTAGAACTGTCAAATTACTAGTTTTCTACCCCATGAAATTCAACCAGAGAAGGCTATAAATTTGTGAGTTCAGTTGTCAAGAGTCTGTCACTAATTTTTGTTTAGTGCAACTGCTATTTTGGTATTTAAAAAGTTGTTTTACCTATGGGGATAAAGTATTTATTGCCTTGGAACTGTCAAATTAACAGTTTTCTACCGCCTGAAATTTAACATCATTTTTTGTGTAGAAAAATGTCTCCTAAGATGCCAATTAAAATGAAACTGTCTTGGCTTTAAGTAATACAAAAATAAATATATAAATTCAAATTGCCTTTAAGCAAGAGATCCTAATTCCAGGAGAACATGCAGAATTTTCCATCACAAATTATATTTTATTCACCTTAATTTTTATAACATCTAAAACTATTCAGTTATATGCTTACCAATTAAAATTATCAATTAAAAACTTATCAAGCTGCTTAATGCAACATCTTTTGACAAGAAAGGATAAAAAAAATGTTTGAGAACCTTAATTTGACTTCCCAAGGATTTTCTTGCAAATACTTCTTTTTTGTGCTTTGATCAGTGGTTTAAGGACTCTGATGAGATTGACATCAAATTTCTGTAATCAATATTTTGTTTGGCAGTAAGCTATAAGATTTAAGTCCTTAGATAAAAAAAATCAATAATCTGTAAAGAAAATTTATAGTCTTAGATGTACAATCTTTGCACTGATGGTTCAGAGAACGGGACTATCATTTTCCCCGATATTTATATTAGAAACATGAATAAATTTTTGGAGGAAATTGAAGTTCAAAGTGCAATAATATGTTTGACAGTTAATGCCGAGAAAACGAAATAGCTAAGACTGTGAACAAGTGATGTTCATGAGGTGATTTTATTTGGTCTCACACTTACCAAACAGCCCAAATCATCTCTTCACCCTAAAATAAATCCCCTCACCCTGCGCCTCTCTGGCCTGTGCATATAGCTCTATTAACCGTGAATTCCCCATCTCCTATTTTCAAATTTGAATCTCCTGGTCCTGCAACCTTTTCTTTGCTCTCTCCGCTATCACACCATCCAGTTTTCACTTTATTGCACTTTGCCATGAATCATTCTTAACCTTATTAAGGGCGTTTAAATATATATGTTGCTTTTGTAAAAAAGAAATCTGGCCTCTTCAAGAGCTTTTCCAAAAGTCTGGTCATAACCATCAGTCTTCCACTTCTCAATTACATGAGACGTTTGTCCCTCCAAATCACAAAATATATATTTAGCCTATGAACCCGTTTAAAACACGCTTAGACCTTAGTTCCTCCTGTGCTTCTAGAGGCATTCCCAAAAAGTCTAAAGTCATCTCGGAGATATGCTGCAGCTAGTACGTCTTCTCATTCAGGCTGTAGGGACGAATGTATTTTAGACAAGTCTCTTTTGTATAAACGTCTTTGGGTGTTTCTAGGACGGCCTTGTCTTCTTGATTCTTCTGGTTGCCAGAAGAGGGAGGAGTTGGGCAATTGATTACTGCTCATCCTGATGACCTGCCCAAGAAAACATCACCTCCGATGACGGATAACGTCTGTTATTAAAGGTAGTTGAACCTTTTGCCTGATGGTGTCTTTCTTTACCCTATGGGGCCAGTTTATGATTAGAATTGTTCTGAGACAAGTATTTTTGAATGACTGTATTTTTTTTCTCTGGTGCTGATTCAGGTGCCAGGTCTTGGACATATAAAGCAGTAATGATGGAACATTGTTTTGGAACAGTCGTAGCTTTAGCCTCAAAGAGTATTTTTGACATTTCCAAACTCAGGATGTGTTTTTTCTTCATAACGAGACCTCAAGCCAAATTGAAGTTTAAGAGTAAGTAAGTAAAGTATGACGGCACTAGACCCTTAAGGTCCGAACCGGCGGTGCTGATCTCCGTTTCATGGTCATTCAGCCTGGAAGTGTAATGGATGGTTGGGGGACAGCCATCCTGTATTAAAGTTTAATACACAGGATTTCAAAACTAACAGAGAATAAAACCTGAATAATTGGGCTGAAACAAATTTGAGGAACAAAATATTTATTTATTTGACAGAAATACAAACAAAATTACTTAAAATCAATTGGCTTTGAAAGCGGAAGGGCCAGTTTTTCTTTACACAGATGTGAAAGCTCAGGGGGGTAGGGGCTATCATTTTAAAGAAGGGTCATAAAGCTTTATTCCACTTATGACTAACTAATTTTTTTAATTGAATGAGAAGAACAAAATATTAATATGAAATTTTACTATTTATCAAAAGGGGAGGCTTAAAAATTTTACTCGGATATGTCAAGAGGACACGTAATTCTTCACAGTCATATTAAATTACTCGAATGGGCAGATTATGCCTAAAAATTCAAATGAACATATAGATATATGGAAATGAAGCAGTGTATGTAGTATTTAGAACATATTTTTCCAAAACTCGAGATGTGAAGGGGACAGTTTCAGCCCTCTGAAATCCTAAAAATTATACATATTTTACAGAGCGATGGCTTGAAATAATAGATAATTGTTTTATGATTTTGAAAAGAGCCTAAAACCCCTCTTACATGAGGTGACTTCAAGTTCAGGTAAGAAATTTAAAATTTTTTTTTGAATGGATAGTAGGGATTTGTCCCTTTATCGCAACAACACAAGCAAGGTACAGGAAAATCGGAGACAAATTGCTTAGACCTCAATCTTTTCTTTGGGTCTTAAAAACATTTTCAGATACAGCTGGCCTAGTAGGCTCTCATCATGAACAGATTTCCATAACCCCAGTTCTACACAATCTGTTTCATCAGAGCCAGTGTATGAGAACCCTTGCTTTGAACTGCACCGTCTATATTATCCACCGAGTTGTTCGTAATTCAAGTTCTCTAATAACTCTCAATAAACAAATATATCCCGGTGCTCCCAATTTTCTACTTTCAGCGTAGTCAGGCGACAAATAAGCCCTATGGGTACACTTTGCTACATCTTAATCAGAATACACCCGAGGATCTACGTGTAGTCAAAGATATTTTCGACGAAGAAATTACCGTATATCTTCTGGTGAACAGTAGAATGGGCTATTGGTTGCCATCATGACATTGAAGAAACTACACGAAAATTGACGCTTATTTTCCGTTCTAGGCCCTTCAAAATCCCCACTCAGGAAGGCCATACTCAAACATGGTGTTGACGAAGAATTTATTAATCTAATATCTGTACTTTGTTTAAATTTAACTGAGGGCAATATACACTTGCCAGAAGGTGTTAGACAACAGACAAAGCAACATCGTTCCACTGTACGTGCTTTGGCTTGCAAAACAAAGTAAAAAATTTTAAATGAAAGTGCCTCCTTCAATCGGGCAATGGCTCTTTTACTCTTTTGCTGCAAATAGTCACAGGACTTGTAAAAAGTTTTCTTTAGATGGCTAAACCATATAAATTGACTCGAATAGAACTTGTCCCCTCACTTATGGAACAGTTTGAAGACAATCTATCTAAATTCATTAATGATGAAAATATTGCTGATGATGAAAATCTAGTTTTACTTTAAAATGCACTGCGTCGTGTGGGCAAACATAGACCTTATCGTGAGAGACCCACCGCCGTCGCTGTCCCAGATCTCCCCAAACAGGAAACATCTCCTCAAGATTTTACAGCAATACAATAGAAGGAGAAGGAATTGAATTCCATAGTGACATCAATTCGAAACCTATTGCCAGTGACCTATCGAGAACAGAGTAAAAGAGTATCAACATATCTCATGTTGGAAGGTGGTGACTATCAAGTTCAAGTCGATAGCACTGGAAACGAATTATAATTCAGGGAAAAAGTTATTATCTACTTGATTTAGTTTTTCATACGTTTACAAATCGTAAAAGACTCTTATCATTTGACAATAATCTATACACCTTTCTAAATACATCAAACTTCCCCAACAGTCTTATTGGCAATAAGCAAATTCTAAAGAGAGTAAGATTACATAGTAGAGGTGCCAGCGCTCTAACAACGCCAACAACAACACCACCATTTAAAAAAGAAGAAGAAGATTTTAAATCAATTTTTGAAAATACTAGCACTCCTAGTAGGAGCAATGATTTGATAACACCAACGATGATAACGGCTAGACAAAAGCAAAGACGTATTGATATCAACTCACCGTCGCACGCACAACCCTCCAGTGTGCAAAAGGGGAGTGGACATTGCACTACGTGTTTTCGTTCAAAATCGATGAAGTTTTAAAAGATGTCTATGGAAATATTGGGGAAGTGGAAGTCTAAGTTCCCCCACAACGCTTTCTAAAGTTACCTCTGATATAGGTGGCAGCACATTCAAAAAAACAAAAGAATATCTAGAAAATGAAACGAGTTACACTCTGCATCGGAATCGTAGGCTTCGTGGCAAACAATATCGACAAACTAAAGCCTTTATCCCTCAGCATATAATGCAAACTGATCTTTTAATTCTAGATGAGATTCAATGGCGTCACAATACACCTTGCAAATATTTTCTAGTAGCAATCAGTGTCTTTAGTCGCTATGCATATGCCATTAAACTGCGATCAAAGAGAGATGTTGAAGTTGCTCAGGCCTTAGAAAGTATTTTTGAACAAGATTGCCATAGAAAAAATTAAATGGGTCGCGGATGTGAATTTGCTCATTGTCATCTGCAAAAGGTTCTATTGAAATATAATACAAAGCTATATCATAGTCACAGTCCGATAAAGGCTGCATTCACTGAACGATTGATAAGAACTATTCGTCTATTAAATTCGAGAAATTACACGCTGAAAAATACTGCTGCTTTTATTCATGATTTAGATAAAATCATGCAAATATACAACCAACGACCACATCGATCCCTGTTTGGTGTTAGCCCTCAGGAAGTTTATTGCAGTTAAAATACATTGTATGCTTTTCTTAAGCCATATTCCAGTGAAAAAACGACAACAACTAAAAATGTGAAGAAGAAATTCAATGTTGGCGATATTATTCGAATTAATAGGACCACCAATATTTTTGAAAAGGGGAATTATTTATGGAGCACTGAACTTTTTAAAGTGTCCAAAATCCTTAACACTACACCCATGACATATCGGCTTCGAGACACCAAAGATGATGAGATCCTCGGCGGCTTTTATGAATATGAACTACAAAAAGTTAGAAACAGTAGTGAAATTTAACAAATTGGGAAGATATTTAAGAGCCGTACTTACTGAGATAAGAAGCCGTTGCTTGTTCATAGGCTAGGATACAAATCTTATTTTGATTCTCGGGTATAAGTTGATGACATTAACAGTGCCCAAAGATTTCTGTGTGATATTCATGTCCAATGTCTCTGATCCTCCCTACAATGATTTGAATAAAACGAGTGATTTTTGGACGAAAATCTCTCCCACTCTCAAATTGACGGCGCGTATGAAGTGGCTCTCGTAGACCGTATTCTCAAAAATACATATGACATCCTGAGAAATATCGTGCGTATGAGATAAAAGTTATACCATTCAATTGGTCACTCTTTACCGAGTATGAATGGAAAGAAGCACTTAATTCTAGTGAATATCCTCATGTCACATTGAAATATAAATAATATGGTACTATGACGGATTTGTGTGCAAAAATCAATAGAAATATCTCATATCGTAGGAATGGTTCATTCTATTTTAATTATTCAATGGAATTCGATAGGATTGACATAACCTCACCTGTTGACGCTGAAATGATTCATCTCAATGATAATCTGAGAGAGTTTCTGGGATTTAAACAGAATATGATCAGTGGTAAAAATGCTGCAAATGTTAACGGGATGGATCATGTTATTTTTGCTGATTATCGACCTGGTTTTGCCTCGGACACTTGTATATTTCTCTGTGCTTTATTTGTTGAAACATCCAGAGTTGGCAATAGCAATGTTCCCCTCCTAAGAGTTCTTGAACGAAAAACCAATCAAGAACATATTCATCATTACAATATAAAGCATCTTCAGTATATCCCCGTATACACTTCCTATTTGGAACTCTGCCAGTTAACACTAAGAATTGAATTAGGTGATCCCCTGGCAATATCAAAAGGTTGCGATGTGGCTACATGGCATTTTCGACCCATCATTTTAGGTGTTCAAAACAAACAAGATGTCTAATAGAAAAGTTGTGTTCATTTGTCCTTATATTGACTGCTGTGTTAATACTCTTGGCCCAAGATAACTTGGCAATGGAATGGACTATTAAAAAGGTCGCTCATCAATGTCTGGTTATGGTCTTGGCAGTTGGTTTTCTAAGCTGTTTCGCTCTGCACTACCTCTGGCTAGAAAATATATTGTACCGGCTGCGACAGATTTTGCTTCCTCTACACTATATGATAGGGGCTAAGCCAAGGATTTTAAAAAAAAGTGCTTCGGAAAATCTTAGGTCTAGTGTGCGAACACTTGGCGAACAATTGAAATCTCAACAAAATGGAAAAGGTTTAAAAAGATCGAGAACAGTGCACCACTCATCAGTCTACTCAGGTCAGAAGCGAAAGACATCACCCCTGTCAAAGAAAAGAAGGAAAAAGACAACACATACAGTAAACAGAAGAAGAAGAAGAAGCCCCAGGAAGAGAATTGTTAGATTGAAACTGGATTTATTTTCATAGAGTGAACAATGGTATATCTACAGCATAAGGATTCCCAACCTTCAATCACTTCATCTTTCAATGCAGAAAATGTTGGATGTGAGTGTAAAACATGGATACTATGAACAATTTTATCCACAGCCACACCTCTCTGATAACATACACTTTCAAATTTATTCCACTGAAGACAACCTTATGGATATGTCTTCGACATTTATAGATTTACAAATGAAAGTCCGGAAATCTGACAATGAAATACCGGTTCGTGCTGATGGAATATCCTACGAAAATTGTATATTACATAATTTATTTCGTCAAATCAGTGTCTACATAAATGGCACTTTGGTGAGCACAAGCAACAATCTCTCGAATTATACAAGCTATATGCAGTTCATGTTGATGACTTCAAGTCATACAAGAAATTGAGAGGCACCTCCAATGGTTATGAATATATTACTGATACTAATGGTATAAATTCACTTAAAAATGCTACAACTAGTGAATTACATCTAGTTGGAACAATATATCATGAAATATTTAATATAACCCAATGGCTACCACCAAATATTAAAATGGATATAAAATTGACGCTTGATCAATCGAATTTCATTTTACGAATGGAACTTCCTGCCAATCGTGATGTAACTCTCTCTCTCACCTCGGCAATACTACATGTACGAAAGCAGCAGGTTATGAGTTCTGTTGCTTTGGCAGTGGAAAACCTGAGAGCCAGCAGAATTAATATTAAACTACTTGTTCCTCATACAATCACCAATCAACTTCATATTGCTATAGGCTCACGCACCTTCACCGACTCATCCTTTATCTATGGCCAAATTCCGTCAAAATTAGCATTGGCATTTGTAAAAAGTGCTAGTGCAATAGGATCGTGGAATGGCTGCCCACATAAATTTGAGATGTTTGGGACTTCATCTCTTGTATGAAAAGTAAACGAAATCCCAATCTACAACCTATCTTTTGACAAATCATATAGAAAATTGTATGACTTGACAATGTAAACCCTAAATCATGATTCACAACTATTTGAAAATGATATAACCGAAGAAGTGTTCGCTAGGACACATGGTATCATTGTAATAGACCTGTCTGGCACCCAGGATATGAGTAGAGGACGAACGGGAAGTGTGCGTTTAGAGTGTACATTTACCGACCCATTACCTGAGAGTATTGCACTAATCTCGCTAAATAAATTTGAAACCTATTGGGAAATCCTTCCCGAAGGCAGTGTTCTACTAGACCTTGCACCATGAACACCAGTCAAATTATTATTATTATTATTTTATTACCCATTATTAAACATACAAAATTTTGTAAATGGAGTATAAGAAAAGAAAAAAAAGTAACATCAAATAACAACAAAATATCTGAAGAAAACTCAACTATAGAAAAACAAGATTAAGAACATTCCTACGACAAACAAAAAAGACGCAACATATAATGAAGAGAGGCTTGGTTCAAACGCCTTTGCAAATCGAACACGGCGATTCAGTACAGCCATAAGCGGGTCGGCTATACCATACTTCAGAGATATATTCGAATTCCTCATCCAAACTGGAAGACGATGCAGATACTTGCCATATCTGTAGAAAATAGACCGAACATTGCGGCGATCAGACGAAGTAAATACTTTCCAAATTGAGATAGGGCTAGCACACGTGGCAAAACAAAAGCATTATACACCCTTGCAAGTAGAAAACGGCTAAAGTGGCACATCATTGAAACGAGAATTCCATAAGCCCTGCGTGTCTTTACAGCGAACAATGAAACAAGGCAATCGCGGGTTTCTTTAAGATCGCTACAAATTGGAAGGCTGAGGTACATAATCTTAGACGAAGACTTAATCGTATAAATACCGAAAATAACATAACTGGTATACTATCTTTAACGCGGCTATTAAATACGAGAACTTCACTCTTCTGGGGATTGAAAGAAAGACCTATGTTACCATACTCCTTACTCAAAACACGGAAAGTCTCTTCGATGCCTATAAGTGTTCTACTCGCGTTCAAAATTTCGTCGGCATAATCGATCAGCGAAACATTGAGACCTCTAAAGACACATGTAGACTGAACCGGTTCTTGCGATGAAATAATACTATTGTTGAAAAGCGGTGGTGAAGTAAGTGCTCCTTGGCGTATTCCCTTCTCTATGGGTATAAGACTAGAAGATAGGGTTAAAGCATTAACATAAGGTACATTTACATGCGCTTTTAAATTACTATACATATTCCTTAGTGCGCGTAGAATAGACTTATCCACGCCACGTTTCCGGGCCGACAACAATATCTGAGGGTGCACACCAGAATCAAACGCACGGTTGACATCGTGACCGGCAAAATAAAAAGTCTCTTTTGAATCATTGGTGTCAATCAACAAATTAGCAATCAAATAATGCGCGTGTTCTCTACTCATTTTCTTCTTAAAACTAAATTGGTTATCCGGCGTGTTACGTATAGCACTAAGCCTATTTACAACAAGCAATTCAAATAACAATAACAATAACAAATAACAAGCAATTGCACAGTATAGGCACGACAGTTATCGGGCGGTAAGAAGAACACTGCCCCCCGTCTTTTCCCTTCTTTAATACAGGAGTACTTACCCCCGTGCAGAATAGGTCTGGAACAACCCCAGCATTAAAAATCATTTGGTACAGGAGACAAAGGTGCTCAACAGGGTTCTGACTTCCCGCTTGCAGATACAATCCGCACAGGTTATCTACCCCCCCTCCTCGACAACTTCTTCTTCAGTTTAGAGAGTGCATCACTGACTGACGAATTAGAAACAACAAAACCAACATCCCGTTCACTTTCCGCAAGACTCGCATCAAGCTCAATAGAAAATTTATTTTCCAGATCAGTATTAGGGCGTCCGCACGCGCATTTACAAGATCCGAATTATCGGACCAGTGGGGTATATCCGAGCCAATCCGAACACGACAAATCGGTACTGCAGCCTTTTCCGCACACTGCAAGGCATGAACTATTTCGCTACAGTATATATTGACCAGTACTTGTTTATCACTTCCTGCAACTGAAGAAGATTTATGAAGTAGATTGTAAGGGATGCAAATTCTTGCTAAAATATTGTCACATACCTTCTGGTACAAAGGGGTATTAATTTTATCCTACATAACTTTCTGATGCCATTTTATTCCACTGGGTAGATCAGGGTTGTAGTTCAAAGATGTACTAGGTGGGAAAACATAACTAACTGGTAAGCGGTCAGATGTGCTGATAGACGTATCCACATGTGACTGGCAAAGGGGAACTGGTTGATGAGAACATATTATAAAATCAAGAGATGAGGTTGCCCCAGAGTTATGCACATACGTGAAATCGAGATCATTTTCTATTATTTTTAGACCAGCGCATGTAGCCGAAAGTACTTGGGATCTAGGGCTTTCCGGATTCAACAAATCACAATTCATATCCCCGGAAACAATATACAACAGATCTTTGGTGCAACAATGTGCAGTAGCGCTGGCTAATTTCTGACAGTCTCTAACGAACCTGGAATATGATCTAGATTATTTGTAGTCCGTAGGCATATAAACTGAAAAGATTATTGTCCGCTCATCCTTAATCAAAATAAAATTATCAGAAACTTGGAAAGCTGTCGCGCGTAAAGACTTTGAAGCAAGGATTGGGATACCACCTGACGGCCGGCTACTACCACTCGATTTCGCACCAACAGCAGAAAGATCGATTGAATCACCAATAGTTAAAAGTTCAGTCCCTTCGTTAATCAGGAAATGTTCTTGGAGACACACAATGTTATGATTGCGAATCAGGTTTTCGAGGATAGGCAGTTTGTTGATTACATTTCCGTTAATAATCCAAGTAATCGGACTTAATTCGCGATTCATTTCTTAAATGCAAGTAACTTTTGCGCTTCCGAACAGCTGAAACTGTAACAAGGATGCTTTTCTGAACCACAGAGTGCACATTTGATCGGTTTGCTGCAAGGGTTGTCCTTAGTGCTACTGTGGTTATCCCCACACCTAGAACACTTGGCTTCGTTCTTGCAGAATTTTGCCGCGTGACCAAATGCTTGACAATTAAAATATCTCATTGGAAGAAACAGATATTCAGAGATTGGGATGCGTTCGTAATGAATCACTGGGGGTGATTTAATGGCATTTTCAAGGTCCACTTTGGAAGAAAACTGAAGTTTGAACGACCTAGAATTACCCAACTGCAAAGCTCTCAAACAGTTCGGAATAATCACGCAGAGTTCTTCATCGTTCATATCTGTAGGAACGTGACGTGCTATTCCGTAGAAATATGGTTATTTCACTTTTGCCTCAACAGATCTATCGTTAGCACATAACGCCTGCGCAACTGCATTGGCAGACTTCTTATCGGCTAGTACCACACGCCACCCGCTTTTCAACGCTCGCAGTTCAACAATGCTAGAGGAATTGTCACCACATACCTTATCCAAGTATTTCTTTCTCATTTCTGGGTTCCTCAAGTCTTTAGGGGGATTCTTTAGAACAACTGCGTAGGTCGGCTTGGGTGTGGGGGACGGCCCCTGAAACGAGGATCCAGAACCGCTGAGCGGCCACTGAGCAGGGGGACGAAAACGCTCGATAAAACTATCTAGCTTGGAAAACATTTCGTTTACTTTCCTAGTAATAACAGCGCTTACTTCCCCAGGGACAATTGGTACTTCGTCTGGATCCTAGATGACCTATTTAGGGAGGGAAATTTTCTTTTTGTCGCAACATTTGAGCAATCTCAAAATGTCAGAGATATTGTCAGCCATAATAAATTTCATGTGCATACGAGTACTTACAGCAGAATCCCTCCATATTAATTCTTTCGCCACTTGAATTTCATCTTTCTTGAAAAATTCTGCCGCTGTTCTCGCAATCTCATCAGACTGATTACCAGATTTCAAAGCACAAGAAACAAAATTCAGTAGCGGGTTAAGGACAATCTTATCACCTGCCATCATTTGTGGTTATGTTCGTGGATGCGCTCATACGGGCTGTAACATCGGGTCTTTTACGCCGAGGAAAAACGAGGGAAGCGTAGAGCCCCGCTACCTCTTCCCCGCATTATAAGGGTCAAATGACCCGGCAGGTACCTCTACGGCCGGTGCAACAGGTGCCCTCCCCTCTTCTGCTCGTTTTCCTCCCACAAATAGAATATGCGTGAATATCGCCGAAAATGTTCAAAAACGGCTGGGACAAAATGATCAGTGGCAATGAAATTTAGCGCCTGGCAACTGCGCGCTATTGAAAATACTAAATTGGAAGAAACAGAGTCACTTTGAATATAGCCTGTTAATTGTGTTTCAGAAGAAAAGCAGAAGAAAAGAAGCAACCTTATAAGAAATTTAAAATAAATTTTCTTGTGAATATTATCGCATTTAATCAGCAGTTGTACTGAACCAATCCTGCTCAATCCATCCTCAGGGCGATATTGTGGTGTTTTTCCTCCCCATAGTATAGTGCAGACGGTTTGATATCATTCTATTATCCCTTCTTGTTTTAGTTTTGTTTTTCTTTAAAGCTCTTTCCAATAAGCAATGATTAGAAGTCCTCAAAAAAAAGTCCCCCCAGATCCCACCTCAAATGCCAGTGAAAGTGATACCCATCTTGGCTGGTCAAGTGCAGTATCTCAAAGTTCAAATGATAGCTCCAATTCTGAGAATAGGACAATGATAAGTGTAGGGACTAATGTCCCCATAAATGATGATAATGGGTTTCAAGAGGTCCTTTTTAGAAGCTCTAAAAAAGGAAAAAAATATCCCCAATCAAAAGCATTTCCCCTCTCCCTGCCCAAGATCCTCCCTCCAAAAATTTAGGAATTTACCTTAAAATTACCCCTACCAACCCCTTTGAAATAAAAAAGATTACTGCAATAAGAGTTGCAATTTTCAAATTGCTAAAATGAATGTTCTCTCTTAATATTAACCGTGATGGATCTCTGCTAATATCTGTCCAAGATCAGAAATCAGCAGGCACAATAATTAACCTAAAATCCCTTCTGAATACCCCAATTAATGCATCTAAACGGAACCCAAAACAATCACCAACAAAAATAGTATTTTATAATGTTCCCCCAGAAATATCCATTCAGGAGTTAAAAGAAGGACTCTCAGATAGGGCTGGCAACATAATCCCAGTTGAAGATGTTACCCAACTAGGCAAACCTAACTCTAATGGCCTAATAACAAGTAGATCCTTCTTATTTACACTGAAGGAAAAAATTAATATCCCAGAAAAATTATTCCTATTTGGGCAGATCAAACCACACAAGGAATACAAACCTAAGCCTATCCAGTGTCAGAAAAGTCTCAAACTGGGACACACAACAAACAAATGCAATGAAATTCTTCTAGAGTGTAGCAATTGTAAAGTATTCCATCCTAAAGAGTTGACAATTTGCAACAACACTCAGCCTACATGCATCAATTGCATAGGCCCACATGAATCTACAAATAAATCCCTATGCCCTGTATATAAAAAAGAGCTCTAACACTCCAAATAGCAACAGAGAAGGCCATCCCATACCTTTTTGCAGCAATGGAAGCAAATGCTGCCCACTAATACCATACCAAATAAAGCCTGTAATGAAACCAACCAAACCCCCAAGTCAAACGCCCCCAATGCATCAAGCACCCTTTATAAAACACCATCTTCTAAGCCCCCTAGCTCACATCCCTATCAGAAGGAATCACCAAGTCAACAAGCCTCCTTGTCCGGTGAGATGAGGTCAGCCTGGCCTCCCCTCCCAAGAAGAAACAAACCAGAAACACTACCGGGAATTAATCCCTTAACTGACAAACCGGATTCAAAACCTAACATGCAAATTCCAAATATATGCCTATTCATTCTAAACTGTAATGCAGTTCAGGCCATGAACATACATCAACTACAGAAAGCAAAAATCATTGCAGAATTGGCAAAAATCTACATCCCTGATGATATGCTCATTCAAGCAAAAAAAGATCTTGCTTTACTTTTAACAAAGCTGAACATTGATACACAGTCATATGAAGAATAATTCAACAACACAACATATATCAATACTCCAGTCGAATGCAAGATCACTCACAGAAAATAAGCTAAATGAACTAATATCTTTTATGAATAATAATTCCATTCATATTGCTTGCCTCCAGGAAACTCATTTAACCCAAAATCAACAAATTAAGTCTCTGGGATATACTATCCTGAGAAAGGATAGATCTTCAGAGAGAAAAGGAGGTGGGGTAGCTTTATTAGTTAAAAACAATATAAAATTCTGTGGCATCAACTTTCCAGATTTTGCAAATGATGTTGATGCAATTGGTATCAGTTTTTGGCTGAATAATATAAAAACCTACATAATAAGCTTTTATAACCCTAATGGCCAAACTACAGATGCCCTGGATTTCTTTAATTATATAAATAATTCTAATATGTTAAAAAATTTAATTATTTGTGGAGACTTCAATGCTCACAGCCTCTTGTGGGGGAATAAACCAGCAAATAAAGCTGGTAAATTCATTGAGCATATGACTTCACATAATAATGAATTAGCTGTTGCTACCCCTCCAAACCTGAATAATTATTTCAACCCCAAAGGTGGCAGATTCTCCACAATTGACCTACAAATTGTGTCATTAAATATTTTGAATAAAATTTACATAAATAAAATTGATAGTCTATGTACTGACCACTTTGCTATAGTTTGCACCCTAAATGAACCTGCTGAAACTCTATCTCATACCTCCAAATATATAAACACTAAAGCAAATTGGTCTGTGTTCCAAAATAAGCTAAATGATTAAATTACAAGTTTAACCCAAAATTCATGCATTTCAAACACAACAGTTGACACACATGCTGAAGTCTTGACATCTTTACTAATAAATACTGCTAATCATGCTATCCCCAGGACAACACCTAATAAAACTTTCCCTAAACACATTCCTAAAGCATGGTGGACAAATGAGTGCCTAAATAAATGGAGAACAAAAAAGGCAGCTAGGACAGAATTCATAAAAAAAACATCCCCTACTACATATTTTAAAAAATTACAAGCAGAATCTAATCTAAAAAGGACTATAATAGATACTAAATATAAATACTGGAGTAATTTT
The DNA here is from genome assembly GCF_049724085.1 of Artemia sp. Qi Xiang Cuo. Lineage (NCBI taxonomy): Eukaryota > Metazoa > Arthropoda > Branchiopoda > Anostraca > Artemiidae > Artemia > Artemia sp. Qi Xiang Cuo. The sequence continues at coordinate 2,074,755 of NC_142810.1, forward strand.
GCAAATAATCTCTCCAGAGAAACACATGAGCCTATTATACATAAAGTCATAAGCCACATCTGTGGGAAAAAGACTTCCCCCAACCCACTCCTGTATGAGCTTATACATAATAATACCCATTATGACAATGATAATGAAAAAGCTAACCTATTTGCAACTCTTTTTGTTAATAAGCTAACATCAAATAATCAAAGCAAACTGTCCCCAATTCCTATGAACCCAAGTTACCAACCACGCCCAGGAACCGAGTATATAATTTGTCCATTTTCAATCCAGGAATTGAATAATGTAATTCATCATATAAGGACCAAAACTAGCGGCAGCTATGACAATATACACCCTACATGGATAAAGAATCTCACCCCTTCATACAAACAAAAACTGCTAAATTATTATAATCACGCTTGGGCATCTTCTATGTTCCCCAATATATGGAAATGTTCGTCCCTCCTACCAATCCTAAAGAAAATAAACCCGAAGATAACCCCGAGTCTTATAGGCCCATAATGATTACTCCTGTGATGGGGAAAATAATGGAGAAAATGATATATCAGAGACTCCTCTGGTTTGTTGAAAAAAATAATATGATCCCTCACACTCAAACTGGATTCAGGAAACACTACTCCTCAACAGATGCTTTCATTTTGCTAACAAATGCAATCAATGAATCTTTCTCAAAAAATAATGTCCTAGTTGCTGCTTTCCTAGATTTTGAAGGGGCATATGACAATGTGAACCACCAAATCCTTTTAAACAAACTTGCAAACCTTGGAGTACCCCCTAAGCTAGTATCCTTTATTAAATCCTTCATAGAAGTGCGAAGTTTCATCGTTTGTGTTGTTTCAGCCTCTTCACCCCAAAAGACAATAACCAAAGGCCTACCTCAGGGAGCAGTCCTCAGTTGCCTCCTATTTGCTCTATATCTCTGAGACATGAACTTACCCCACACGAATCCACAATATGCTGATGATCTGGTGCTATGGTCATCTGGCAACACCTTTGAGATAGCACAATCAAATCTGCAAAAGTCATTTTTCCAGTTTGAAAAATTCTCTCAACATTCAGATTTACCCATTGCACCTACCAAGTCAAAAATAATCCAATTTCACCGAAAGCAAAACCATGTTAATGCAAAATTAACTCTAAATAAAACAATTATTCCAGAAGATAATCATATTAATTACCTAGGTCTCATGCTTGACCAAAAACTTAATTTCCACCTCCACATTTCAAACACAATAAAAAAATGCTATAGAAAAACAAATATACTAAAAAGACTTCTTTCCACGCCCTGGGGCTGTAAGGAGAAAACCTCACTCCAGTTTTATAAATCACATATAAGACCCCATATTGACTATGGGCTCATCGTATATGGTGCATGTGCAAAGACCCAGATGCAAAAAATTGAAACAACACAAAATGATATAATACGTCTCATATTTGGTCTTAGGAAACCCACAAGCACCAAGTTTCTGCTTATGGAGAGTGGGTTAACATCAATAAGGGAGAGACGTAGCCTTCTCTAGACAAAACATCTTACAAAAATCGAATCAAATAGCTCGCACACACTACATAATTGGTTAAGAAATCCAGCCATGTATAGAGGCATTACAGATGAGTATGCCAATATTCAGAAGAAGTTCCCCATACCAGCAAATTCTATTGCACCCACTTTCCCCCGATCCCCCCATGAAATTGGTCAAGTCCCATAATAAATACTGACTTCTCAAAGTGGAATAAAGATTTGACCCCCATTGCTTTTGTCCAGAAAAAATTTGCAGAACTTAATAGAATTACCTATAAAAATCATTTCCAAATATTTGTTGATGGGTCAAAAGGATGGGTGAGAAGGTTGCAAGTGGTGTCTTCCTTCCTCACCTGAACATTGCAATGGGCGAGAGATTATATAATAATTTATCCATAATGTCTGCTGAGTTAAATGCCATAATCATGGCATTAGAACACCTTAAGGAAAACCAACCTTTGATTGCCAATTCAAATAATATGATCATATATGCTGACTCTCTATCAAGCCTTGAGTTGCTGACCTCAGCTCCCCAGTATAAGTTGGACAATGACGCTTATCATTGTCTCAGTATTATAGATAATCTTGCTTCAAGTGGCATAGGAACTTATTTTCAGTATATTCCTAGCCACTCTGGCATAATTGGTAATCATCAGGTTGATGAAATAGCAAAAAATGCTTTAAATATTGACCCGCCAAGTGGGAGACCAATCCCAATTAGAGATATTTACCGATGGAGGCTATCAGATATTAATTTTAATAAGATTAATCCTACCCTTTCCCCCTTTCCCACTAAGTATCTTTCTAAAATCTATCATAGAATTCGTTCTGGAACAAATGGACTAAATTTTCTTGCATTCTCATATAAGTTTTCTAATTCAAGTGATTCAATTCCCCTGTCCCCTCTTTGCGGGCATTGTAATATACATAATGAAACAATTAACCATTGCCTATTTGAATGTAATATGCTTACGTCTGCACAACATACCTTGCTTTGTAAACTGTTAAAATGTTTCAAACAACACAAAATCTCACTATCAGCCAAGAGCCTAGCCAACTATACCTGCACACAGAGCACAGAAATTGATATCTATCATCTTGTATTTGAACTCCTTGAGTCGAAAGATCTACTGAAAGATATCTGAGAATATCTAATAAATAAGAGACAACCAAGCTAGTAGCTCTGTAGCCCACAGAGTAAAGCAAAAAGAAAAGGGCTAAATAGTACCAACTGAATAGCCCGCCTGCTGTGAATTAGAAGAAGAAGATTGTGTTTACAAACAAAAAAACAGTTGTTTTTTATTTTTTTAAATTAGAATTGAACACAAAGGCTAATACCCATGGGAATAGAATATAAAATTTCACCAGTTTCAGAGTCCAGGTAAACCAAGTCCAACCATAAGGGAATCAACTTAAGATAATACTTAAGGAAAAATATAAGTAGAAAATGCTGTATATAAGTAGAAATAAATGTTTTATCGCACAAAATCATCCAAAAATTCAATTTTCAAATTCCAAACCACCAAGTTGCTGGTGCTGTTGGGATCCCATTACTCTCAGGTAATGGGTCGGCAAATGTACACTCTAAACGCACACTTCCCGTTCATCCTATACTCATATCTTGGGTGCAAGACGGGTCTAGTACAATGATACCATGTGTTTTAGCGAATATTTCTTCGGTTATACCATTTTCAAATAGTTGTGAATCATGATCTAGGGTTTGCATTGTCAAGTCATACAATGTCCTATAGGATTTATCAAAAGAAACATTGTAGAGTCGGATTCCATTTACTTTACAGACAATAGATGAAGTCCCAAACATCTCAAATTTATGTTGGCAGCCAGTCCACGATCCTATTTCACTAGCGCTTTTTAAAAATGCCAATGCTAATTTTGATGGAATTTCGCTATTGATAAAGGATGAGTCGGTGAAGGTACGTGAGCCTGTGGCATTATGACATTGATTGGTGATTGTATGAGGAACAAGTAGTTTAATATTATTTTCACTGGGTCTCAGTTTTTCCACTGCCAAAGCAACAGAACTCATAACCTGCTGCTTTCGTCGATGTAGTATTGCCGAGGTGAGGGAGAGAGTTACATCACGATTGGCAGGAAGTTCCTTTCGTAAAATGAAATTCGATTGATCAAGCGTCAATTTTATATCCACCTTCATATTTGGTGGTAGCCATTGGGGTATATTAAATATTTCATTATATATTGTTCCAACTAGATGTAATTCACTAGTTGTTGCATTTTTGAGTGCATTTATACTATTAGTATCAGTATTATATTCATAACCATTGGAGGTGCCTTCAATTTCTTGTATGACTTGACGTCATCAACATGAACTGCATATAGCTTGTATAATTTGAGAGATTGTTGCTTGTGCTCGCCAAAGTGCCATTTATGTAGCCACTGATTTGACGAAATAAACTATGTAATATATAATTTTCGTAGGATATTCCAACAGCACGAACTGGTATTTCATTGTCAGATTTTTGGACTTTCATTTGTAAATCTATAAATGTCGACGACATGTCCATAAAGTAGTAACATTGGAATAAATTTGAAAGTGGATATTATCGGAGAGCGGTTGTTGTTGATAAAATTGTTCATAGTATCCATGTTTTACACTCACATCAACATTTTCTGCATTGAATAAATTTCAAGATGAATTGATTGAAGGATGGGAATCCTTATGCTGTAGATATGCCATTGTGCAATCTATGAAAAGAAATCCAGTTTCGATCTAACAATTCTCTTCCTTGGGCTTCTTCTTCTGTTTACTGTATGTTTCGTCTTTTTCCTTTTTTTCTTTTACAGGGGTGATGTCTTTCGTTTCTGACCTGAGTAGACTGATGAGTTGTGCATTGTTTCTCGATCTTTTTAAACTTTTTCCATTTTGTTGAGATTTCAATTGTTCGCCAAGGGTTTGCGCACTAGACCTAAGATTTTCCGAAGCACTTTTTTTTAAATCCTTGCCAGAGCTCCAATTGTATAGTATAGAGGAAGTAAAATCTGTCGCAGCCGGTACCATATATTTTCTAGCCAGAGGTAGTGCAGAGCGAAACAGCCTAGAAAACAAACTGCCAAGACCATAGCCAGACATTGATGAGCGACCTTTTTAATAGTCCATTCCATTGCCAAGTTATCTTGGGCCAAGAGTATTAACATAGCAGTCAATATCAGGACAAATGAATACCACTATTCTATTAGACATCTTGTTTGTTTTCAACACCTACAATGATGGGTCGAAAATGGCATGTAACCACAGCGCAACCTCTTGATATTGCCAGGGGATCACCTAATTCAGTTCGTAGTGTTAACTGGCAGAATTCCAAATAGGAAGTGTATACGGGGATATGCTGAAAATGCTATATATTGTAATGATGAATATGATCTTGATTGGTTTTTCGTTCAAGAACTCGTAGGAGGGGAACATTACTATTTCCAACTCTGGATGTTTCAACAAATGAAGCATAGAAAAATATACAAGTGTCCCAGGCGAAACCTGGTCGATAATCAGCAAAAATAACATGATCCATCCCGTTAACAGTTGCAGCATTTTTATCACTGATATTATTCTGTTTAAATCCAAGAACCTCTCTCAGATTATCATTGAGATGAATCATTTCAGCGTCAACAGGTGAGGTTATGTCAATCCCATCGTATTTCATTGAATAATTAAAATGGAATAAACCATTCCTACGATATGAGATTTTTCTATTGATTTTTGCACACAAATCCGTCATAGTACCATATTATTTATATTACAATTTGACTTGAGGATATTCACTAGATTTAAGGGCTTCAACCTATTCACGCTCGGCAAAGAGTGACCAATCGGATGGCATAATTTTTATCTCATACACACGATATTTCTCAGGATGTCATGTGTACTTTTGAGTATAAAGTCGACATTGGCCACTTCATACACACTGTCAATTTGATAGTGGGAGAGATTTTCGTCCAAAAATCACTCGTTTTATTCAAATCATTGTAGAGAAGGTCGGAGGCAGTGTCCTTGAATGTCAAATACACATCAACGGGCACTGTTAATGTTTTCAAGTATAACCTGGAAATCAAAGTCAGAGTTGTTTCTTAACCTCTAAACATGCAACTTTTTCTTGTCCTAGCAAGTATTGATCTTAAATGTCGTCTATACTTAATAAATATCACTACTGTTTCTAACTTTTTGTAGTTCATATTCATAGAAACCGCCGAGGATCTCATCATCTTTGGTGTTTCTTAGCTGCTATGTCATGGGTGTAGTATCTAAGATTTTGGACACTTTAAAAAGTTCAGTGCTCCATAAATAATTCCCCTTTTCAAAAATATTGGTGGTTCTATTAATGTGAACAGTATCGCCAACATTGAATTTTTTCTTCACATTTTTAGTTATTGTCGTTTTTTCACTGGAATATTGCTTTATAAAAGCATCAAATGTATTTTAGCTGCAATTAAATTCCTGAGAACTAACACCGGACAGGGATCGATGTGGTCGTTGGTTATATATTTGCATTATTTTATCTAAATCATGAATAAAAGCGGCAGTATTTTTAAGCGTGCAATATCTTGAAATTAATAGACGAATCGTCCTTATCAATCTTTCAGCCAATGCAGCCTTTATCGGACTCTGAATGTGATAGAACTTTGTATTATCTTCCAATAGAGCCTACTGCACTTGTGGATTAACAAATTCGTCATTGCGGTACGATTGAAATTTTCTATAGCAATCCTGTTCAAAAATACCTTCTATAGCATGTGGAGCTTCAACACTTCTCTTTGATTGCAATGGAACGCCATATGCATAGTGACTAAAGACACTGATTGCTACTAGAATATATTTGTAGGGTGTATTGTGATGCCTTTGAATCTTATCTAGATTTAAAAGATCAGTTCGCAATATATGCAGAGGGAAAAAGGCTTTAGTTTGTCGATATTGTTTGCCACGAAGCCTACGATTCCAATGCAGAGTGTAACTCGGTTCATTTTCTAGATATTCTTTTGCATTTTTAATGTAATGCCACCTATGTCAGAGGCAGCTTTAAAAAGCGTTGTGGGGGAGTTTAGACTTTCCACTTCCCCAATATTTCCATAGACATCTTTTAAAACTTCATCCATTTTGAACGAAAACACGTAGTGCAATGTCCACTCCCCTTTTGCACACTGGAGGGTGGTGCTTGCGACGGTGAGTTGATATCAATACGTCTTTGCTTTTGTCTAGCCATTATCATCGTCGGCGTTATCAAATCATTGCTGCTACTAGGAGTGCTAGCAATTTCCAAAATTGATTTAAAATCTTCTTCTTCTTCTTCTTCTTGGCGTTGTTAGAGCGCTGGAACCTCTACTATATACTCTTACTCTCTTTAAAATTTGCTTATTGCCAATAAGACTTTTGGAGAAGTTTGATGTGTTTAGAAAGGTGTATAGATTATTGTCAAATGATAAAAGTCCTTTACGATTTGTAACCATATCAAAAATTAAATCAAGTAGATAATAACTTTTTCCCTGAATTATAATTCGTTTTCCAGTGCTATCGACTGGAACTTGCTAATCACCACCTTCCAACATGAGATATGTTAATACTCTTTTACTCTGTTCTCGATAGGTCACTGGCAATAAGTTTCCAATTGATGTCACTATGGAATTCAATTCCTTCTCCTTTGATTGTGTTGCTGCAGAATCTTGAGGAAATGTTTCCTGTTTGGGGGGATCTATGACATCAACGGTAGTGGATCTCTTACGATAAGGTCTATGTTTGCCCACATGACGCAGTTCATCTTGAAGTAAAACTAGCTTTTCATCATCAGTAATATTTTCATCATTAATGAATTTACTTAGATTGTCTTCAAAGTGTTCCATGAGTGAGGGGACAAGTTCTATTCGAGTTAATTTATAGGGTTTGACCATCTAAAGAAAACTTTTTACAAGTCCTGCGACTATTTGCAGCAAAAGTGTGAAAAAGCTATCGCCCGCTTGAAGGAGGCACTTTCTTTTAAAAATTTTTACTTTGTTTTGCAAGCCAAGACACGTACAGCAGAACGATGTTGCTTTTCCTGTTGTCTAAAACCTTTTGACAAGTGTACATTGCCCTCAGTAAAATTTAAACAAATTTCAAGTATTAGATTAATGAAACCTTTGTCAACACCATTTTTTGGTATAGCCTTCTTGAGTGGGGGTTTTGAGGTGCTTAGAACGGAAAATAAGTGTACTTTTTCGTGTAGTTTCTTCAATGTCATGATAGCAACTAATAGCCTATTATACTGTTCACCGGAAGATTACAGTAATTTATTTGTCGAAAATATCTGTGACTACACGTAGATCCTCGGACGTATTCTGATTAAGATCTAGCAAAATGTACCAATAGGTCTTATTTGTCACCTGACTGTACGATGAGAGTAGAAATTTGGGAGCACCGGGATGTATTTGCTTATTGAGAGCTTTTAGAGAACTTGAATCACGAACAACTCGGTAGATAATATAGACGGTGTAATTCAAAGCAAGGATTCCCATACACTTGCTCTTATGAAACAGATTGTGTAGAACTAGGGTTATGGAAATGTGCTCATGATGAGAGCGAACGGTAAACAGTTGTAGCATTTCCTGTGAGAACTGTTCAATCGATTCATCTAAATCATCAATAATCAGCCATGAATTTGGTTCAATACTATTGAAAACGTCAAGTCCCTGTATGAATTGTATTAGCATGGACGTGGCAGTGGCAATAGCTTTTATTTGATCATAGGACTCTTGCCAAATACTATAGCAATAGTAAAATTTCTTTGGTTTTTCCCAAAACATTTTATTACAATTTTTTATTACTTTAGCTAAAAGTGTCGTTTTCCCCCACATTGCCGGAACACTGAGAAACGTTCTGAATGGTGTTTTAAACTGATACATACTGCTGTTGACAACAGTTGGACTACAACTAACTGTAAACATACTTGTCTAATCATTTACTATATGACCGTCACCCTCACATGTCGAGTGTTAAAAAAATATGTTGTAAATACATTCACCGTTGTATTTTGATATAGTTATTTATTTATCTGAATTTTCTGGGACAATAAATCTACAAAATTCACCGATTCCCTTCTTAAGTCTGCCTATTCGATTAATTTAGTATTACTGTAAAGAATTACTTTTCTACTTGACATATCCGAGTAAAATCAGTGAGCCTTCTCTCTTGATAAATAGTAAAATTCAAGATTAATATTTTGGTGTTCCTCATCCAATTAGCAAATCTTGAATTATTCATAAGCGGAATAGAGCCTTATGACCCTTCTTTACACTGATTTACCTTGCCCCCCTTGAACTTTCATATATGTAAAAAAATGACCTTTCAGCCTTCATTCAATTGATTTTAAGTAATTTTGTTTGTATTTCTGTCAAATAAATACATATTTTGTTCCTAAAATTTGTTTCAGCCCAATTATTCAGGTTTCATTCTCTGTTAGTTTTGAATACTGTGTATTAAGCTTCAATTTGGATTGAAGTCTTCTCCTAGAGGTTTCGTGATAAAGTAAAAAAAAAATCCTGAATTTTGTAATTAAATCCAGTTTTTTTATGTATATATCTGTCTACTTCGAATTTTGCGCAAAGAAAAATGTTGAAAAATACCGATTAGTTTATTTATACTACGAATTTTCTCAATATTTATTAAAATCCAATATTCTTGATTCATTCAAAGGTAGGCCTAGAGTCAAAAACTATTTTACTTTGTTATATGTGGAATAGAGAATCAAGGCCCATCATAGAAATATATTAACCTTTAAACCTAAAAAACCTTTGAGTTTTTTTATTATAGAAAAAAAACATAAGATTTCTCAATTTAAATGTTATCGATTTCACGTCATATCGTTTTGTTTGCATGTCAAATAATCACATTAAATACATCTTTTGTTCCTACAATTTGTTTCGGCAACTATGTATGTTTTGTCATATGTTTGAGGTAAGGCGTTGCCATTACCTAACACTTTGGTATCTTTTTAATGTAAAGGAATGAATAGGTATCCTGAGCTGATCAAAGCGCCAAATGAGAAAATGCATATTCCGTATTTAAATGTATTTAGATTATTGTCAAGCATAGGAAATGTTCTGACATATATTTTGATGTGAGACACATCAGGAAATCGAATTTTATGTGTCTTCATTAAATTTAGCAGGAGTTACACATAATAAATAATACTAAAATTAAAGGTGCTACACTCGATGTAGCATATGCTACACATGATAAAATTGTGACCAAATAGAATTTTCCTGCTATAGGTGGCAAAGCTGCCGCACAAACTGGTAGATTCATTTACCAAGGCTTTTCCGTTTTGTGATAAATAAGGCAAGATTTTTGTACCACGAAATTCTGGAAAGTTCGGTTTATATAACGTTCGACATTCTTTTCGTAAATATAACATGATTAAAGTTTATGCTTTGGTAGCTTGAGATTAAACTTATACCCAAGATCCAAGTTATTTCTTTTAACTTAATTCTGCATACTATAAATTTGTTTGTCTATAAGAAGGATGAAATCAATTCATCTTAATTAATAAGATCCCTGAGTAGTCTTTCGTCCAGGCACGGACTCACTACCGGTACGATCCCCCCCCCCCAAAAAAATTAATTGTTAAGACTCCTTCCTAAATTATAATATTGAGCAATAAGAATTTATTTTCGAGGAAGAAGAACTGAGAAGTATCCAATGTTTTTAAATTTTATCATACAAAGTAAAATTGTTTCATAAATAGTCTTTGTTATGAACTCAAGACTGAAACGTTTCTGTGAAGGGAGAAAAAAACCAGTGGAGGGTAAACCAGGTGCAAATAGGTTGGACGGGGACGATGACAGTGCTGTGGCCAGGGTTGCCATTCCTAGTGATTTTTTATATTGCCTGGAGGAAAAATCATTGAATAAGGACACAAATCACTAGATTGTTGAAAAAAAATTTGTATCAACCAAAAAATCACTAAAATCAGGTAATTTTTTCCTCACCGGCAGGCAACAATGGTTGTGGCTTGTTATGAGAATGGATTGGTTGGTATCACTTATCAGTGCTTCCTGGAGACGGAAAAAACTTCACATTGTTTATCGGTGGGTAATTATTTGTTCATCTTGTTGTATTTTATAGCTGGCTAGAGATAGCTTACCATAGTAAGTCACATTTTATTTACTATTAAAGAATGAAGCGTAGTTGTCTATATATTTGTCGCTTGATTCAGAAAAAGAAATAGTAGATGGGACGAATGAGTTTTGATATTTTTTAAGTTGCATCTCTACTTTGTATAGCAAGTATGTACTATTTATCTATAGTTAGAATTTATTGTTTATTTCTCTTATTTACATATTATAATTTCTAAACCGATTTTTAAATTACACTAAATTTAAGTGTATTACCGAGTTGTGGGCGGGGTTGACATCTGCAGAGTGAGTTACATTGCAGCGGAATCTACCTGCTATTTACTCAAAACTTTTGTCATAAAGAGTGTCTCAGGAACAAGACTGGCCAAACTTACTCGGACCTTACAAGGTTTCTAACACTTCGGGGTCATTCTTCTGACCTATAAACTATTTGTTGTGAACTTGAGAAAGACAAAACTGAAAAAAATTTCTTTTCAGCTTGGCCAATGGGAGGACCTAGATTTCAAATAACAATATTAAATTCAGCCATTTGATTGCAGAAAATAAGGAACCGGAGTAGTAAAAAATTTTGTTTTGTGTAAGGACCACATTTTAAAAGTAACAGTGGAAAACTTAAGCTGCTGGAGCCCAGACAGACCAACCTGACGCATCTCAGCATTTCCCTACCATTATCTCTTTCTCTTTCCCTTTCATTTTCCTAACTGTTTTAAACTCCAGTTGTTAGCATCATTTAGCTGATTCTTGTCGGCTTAAAAAACAAACTGGGCTCCTTGAGTATTAAGAGAGTCTTAAAAGATTGTTTCAAATAAAAACTTCACGCTTTATTCAACTGATTCATTTTGACATAAACAAGTTTGATCCACTTTTACTAATAAATAACGAAGTTGAGATATTTTTTCTCCTTTAGCCCCATAGCTCAAAACATAGATTTTGGCCTAATAAAAATATGCTTTCTCTCTCAGCCAGATTTTTTTTTCGCCCAGGACTTTAAAAATGGCTCTATTAAAAACGTGTCTAAACATAAGTTGTAGGTATATCTCTTAAACATTTTAATAAATTCAAATGGATGGTGTATCCTTGTAATAAGGGAGCAGAATCGAATTTTCTGCTTTTGAAAAAGTCCTTCCTATTTTTACCACCTTAGTCCAGTTTTGGTCATTAACGAACTCGATAAAGATTTTCTTCCTTTATATTTTTAAGAATTTTAGTAAAATCCGCACAAAATAACACCACTATTGTGTTCATAAGAAGTTGGAATCTATTTGTGTAATATAAGCTTTGGAATTTAAAATGGCTTGCAGTTGCAGGGACAAAAGATGAAAAGAATTCATACATTTTTTCTCTAAATTTGCACCATAATATGTAATTTAATATATATTATTTCTTCTAGTTATATCTGAAAACAAACGCTAAAATCATTACTTCTGTGGATTACTTTTATTTCGTAACAACGTTGAATATTGATCAAAAACCGGTTATTGCCCCTTTTTAACTTACTTATAGATTTATGAAGATGATGTTGTGATATTAAAATATGTCAAAGATAATTACTGGACTATATAATTACTATTGATCTAATTAATATTTTTTATTATATCGTGCCTTGATTATTTTTTTCTAATGATTTTACATTGCGTAAAATGTTAAGGTTTTTAAAATTTTCGAAAATGAAGAAACATTAGCGTCCCATCATTTGAAAAAATTTACCACACCTATTACATGACTAGTTTTAGCTTCTCCTTGTGTTAAGTTACATCGATAGTAAAACCGGCTTTAACGCACCTATTTTAAACGAAATTCTAGATGAAGAGCAGATATCCCACTTTTCCCTCCTAACACGACTGCTCCTCCTAAATCAAGGCTCTGCATCCATGTCTTCTTTGGTGAGTATACACTAATTCATGTATATATAACTTATTATCAAAGTAAATCAAGCTGCCAACAAAATTGTTAGCGGTTTTTAGTAAACATAGGCTTGAAACTATGTTACCTATAATCCACCAAAAATAGATGGCGTAATATACAGAATATCTGTTTTTAGTTTGTGAACTAAAAATATTTACAAATTCTGACTGTTATTTTCCTTTACAGTTGTGCTCAGGGTTGCCACCGTCCGGGATTAATCTGGGTTTTCCGGGATTTTTTGTCCGGGCTTTTCGGGATTACTTGTAAGAAAACCTGGATTTTTTGCTAAAAACTGGGATTTTTTCTAAAAAACCGGGATTTATTGATTAAAAAGAGATTTTCAACAATTTTTGCTGATAGTCTACTATTTTTTTCTGTACGGTATCACGAATATTCTCGGATTTTGTTTGTTCCGTCTCGATTTGCACTATTACACTATGGCAACGACTTTTTCGCTCGGGATTTGACTTTTGAAAATTTGACTCTAATGTAACGACGAGCGGTGAATTCAAAACAAAATCATTCGCTTGAGTTCTTGACATCATTTTATGAGTCTCGAATGTATTCCGAAATCTAGAGCAGCGGAAGCGATAAATAGCAACGGAAAACTTGTTATGCTCAGTTCCAGTGTCTTTTACTTCGGTGATTTGCTGATGAGACTTCACGAAAAATTAGTTTTATAGTCATGACCAAATGATCTGCCAGTATTCTATGATTTCCTTAGGCTGTAATAAGTTTCAATAGTTTAGGTTCAATATATGTAGTCGTACATTTGTGCTGTTTAAAGAACGTACTCAATTGGTTCAGAAGATCGCTATCAGCGTATTCCCCAAATTTTTGTCTAATATTTTTAGACACTTTCATGTGCATGATATTCCACTCAGTATTTAAGTTCCAAACTTTGAAGATCGCAGATGAGTATGCAGATAAACGAAGAAAAATTGAAAACGTTTATCTGGATTACTTTCTTTAAGAAGACTTAGTGTTTATACTTTTGCTAACCGAGTGTATTTTATTTACTGAAGCTCATTTGTCCAATTTCTTGGGGTCGTAATTTGAGGTGTGATTACCGAAATGATTTCTGAACCGTACTAGTAAATATCTGAAAAACTAGTTATTTTTTTAGTTGCTTGCTTTACTTAGTGCTTTTTACTAATAACTCCGTAGTAACAGTTTTTCTGATTGTTGCTACAGTTTTCTCTTCAAATACCCAGTTTAATACTAAGAAAGTTGGATTCTAAATACCCAGATTCAGGAAAAAGGGGTCTGTTTTTCTTCCGGATTCTTTCGTGTGAAAGCAGCTGATTCTTTTTTTTATACACTTAAGTATCCGTGGACTGAATGTTTGAGTGATATCGCATCGATTTTTCTCTGATTTTTGGACGTTCGGATTCCAGGTTTTCTGGGTATTGAAGTCGGGCCTTGAGATTTCTAAAGGATGCTCTTGAAATATAAATGATGGTTCTGCTACCCGCTTCTTGATTGGCGAGACTTTTGCTAAACAGAAAATTAGGTATGGTAAAAGGGAAAGGGACGTGTGAAGACATGACAAAAGGCAACTTTTACCACTTGCCAAGCCATATTGAATATTAGCACGTCCAGACTATATATCTTGTGGAAAATGGGACGGAAATATGGAAGTGTAGACAGGTCTTCCAGAAAAAATGCCAGAAGAAGGAGCCAATTAGACACGATAAGTGATAAACAAAAATAGTTGTCTAAGATGATTTTGAATAAAAAAAAACGTAAATTGTCTAACTAGGGCTCTACATATGTTAACTATAGGTTTTGGCTCAGAAAAACAGATTTGATGAATATGGCTGATAAATTTGTACAGATATTTTTGTAAAAAAACCAAGTTTTTGAAAAAACCGCCTAGTCGGGTTGACTATTCCGTTTCCATTTTTTCGTCCCTTTTTTCTTGAGAAAGGCTAGTCTAGACGCTTCCCAGCCCCTTCTAATTATCTTTTATGTTAAAATTCTAGTTTAGTTACTTCTTGCTATTTTGGAAAGTTGTTAGGTTAGGAAAATAAAACTTTTAGGAAAAGGTCTACAGATTAAAGTATGGGTAAATTTTCCGCAGTTCATATTATTGACTTACGAATGACTGAACATACTACTCAATGACTTTTTTATGCTCTACAAATATGATAATCATTTTTGTCAGAAATGAATTTTACCCCCACCCCTATATATACCAATTCAGGGAATATATTTGCACTTTCAGGGGTGGGGGGTAAAGTTTAAACTTACCTCTCATTTGCATCATAAATAAACTTTACCCCACCCCCTAATATGCAAATATATACCCTGAATTGGTATATATAGGGGTGGGGGTAAAATTCATTTCCGACAAAAATGACTGTTATATTTGGAAAGAGCATAAAAAAGGCATCAAGTAGTATATCTACTTTATTCATAAGTCAATAATAAGAACCAAAAAATTACCAAAGTATGTCCTGGGAAGGTATATTGAAGTACCCACCTCCATTCCTTCTCTCGTTAATGGGCAGTGACCTTAGATGATCTTTAAAAATTGTTGTATTATGGAAGTGAAGCCTTGCAAAAACAATCTTCTGCTTAAATGAAGTAAAAAAAATTTGTTTTCACCTTGACAACTTTGCTCAATCCCAATTTATGAAATTTTAAAGATATGCAAATGCATTTCCTAAATAAAAAAAAAAAAAAAAAAAAAATATTGATCTAAATTAAAATTCTAATCAAATTACAGGATTTGGACTTTCAGAGCTAACACCAGAAAAAAAAAGAAACTGGTACCTGAAAATTAAGGTAAAATGTTGTTTTGTCAATATTTCAATAGGTTAAGTTGGCAAATTTTTAAGACTTGGGAATCAGAAGATGGCTAAGATGGAAGCTTGGCAATACCTTCCCAGAGCATGTTTTTTGCCCTGAATTTACTACTGAAAGTTTCATTTTTCCAACCTAACCCCTTTCCAAGATAGGAAAAAGTAGCTAAACTAGAATTTTACCCTGAAATTGTCAAGGGATTTGAAACATTCACTTACTTCAAAGTCCAGGTAAGTTGAATAAAACACTAAGGAAAACCACTTAAAATGACACCGAAAGTAGATATATAATTAGAAAATATCACACAATAGGCCCTATGTCGGAAAATGTCCGTTGACCATGGTTGCAGCAGCAGCTGCAACCTAGTAAAGAGCAAACCACAGCCCATATTAATCAAAAGTTGAAAAATGCGTTTTCAAAAAAACTGTCTAAAGAGAAAAAATTGCCATCTGATGCTGAATCAGGGATGGTAACTATTGTTTTGGTTAATCTTAGAAGTAAAAGTTTATTGCAAAAAGAAATTTATGGTAATTTCGAAAAGAGCCGGAAACCCCTTGAAAATGATGTCAAATCAAAATAAAAAGTGCACCATTGGAATCAGCATGTTACAAAACATTTTTTAGGATAATTACAGTCCCCCACCTTGAACACCAAGGAAAATGACTTTTTTGCATGGGTAGCACTGATCTGTCTCCCTTTTTTCTTTTTTTCTAGCAGGGCTAGGGGATGGCCAGATCATCATAGAGAGATTCATAATAGCCCATTCGAAAGGGAATTAAATTTTTAAGTGCCCTTTTTAAGTAACTAAAAAGATTGGAGGGCAAATAGCCCCCCCGCCCTGCAGGCCCCCTCCCCCACAACTCGTCCTAAAAAATTTTTGAGATAGCAATTTTAACATAGTTCAAAGGTCTAATATATATGGTTTTGATGATGATATGACCCTTCATAGTCCCTGGGGAAGGGCTGTATGTGGTATCCCGGCTAATCGATATCGTATGTATCGGTATTGTGCATACTGGTATCGCATGTATCGTCTGTTGTTTTTTTTCAGTCATTTTCTAGGCTCAGTTTTTTAAGCATTTCCCTGTAAGGTATCATGGTTGCAGCGTTAGCTGCAACCTAGTAAAGAGCAAGCCACAGCCCATAGTAACCAAAAGTTAAAAAATGCGTTTTGAAAAAAACTGCCTGGTGAAAAAAAATTCACATCTGACACTGACTCAGGAGTGTAAATTATTATCTTGGTTCGTCTAAAAAATACAAGTATATTGCGAAAAGAATTTTATGGTGATTTTGACAAAAAGCCTCCCGACCTTTGAAAATGGCGTCAGTACCCTCCTTGAACAAAACAGAAAATCAGTTTTTTCATCGGTATCACTGGTCTGTCTCCCGTTTTTTTTCGTTTTTTTTCAACAGGCGTAGCGTTGAAACCAAAACATCATAGGGAGATGCTTACATTTTAAACCTATTACTCATATCTACGTGCTTTTTGTCAATTTTACAATCCAAAAGTGCCATATAGCACTAAAAACGGAACTTTTGGTACCACTTCTTAATTGGAAGAGTTTGGAAGCATAAAATGGTACCATTGAAATAGTTTTGGTCCAAAGCCCCTAACTGGAGGTTTATTATATCCCTCACATATACTCCCCCTCCAGACCCTCTTAGTAAGTTTCATAAGTCGCCTACTCATCTTAAAAGTAAAAGATTATTGCGAAGAAAAATTAACTAAAAACAAAAACTTTTCAACTGAAAATCTACCAAAAACTAAGCTTGAATGATCAACAGTTTTAAATTGCACCTTTAAACTTCACTCTGCGATGAAGCCTGTGTGCTAGTTTTAACGGCGGTAATTGAGGGGAAAAGATGTTTTTGCCTACTTAGTTTTTTGCTCCTGCCTAGGTTTTGAAAAACACCTTTTTTTGGTCATTTCATTGGAAAGATATTTTTTTAATTAAAAAAAAAAATGGGAGAAACAACCGAAAGTGCACTTTATGGGAATGTGCTATCAAGTCAAATTTATAAAAAATGATTAGGTATATATATAAGCTTTTAAATGAACCCTTAAATAGCTCTCTTTTGTTACAGTAGCCTTCTAGTTTCTGCTAGTCCGTAGGTGATTTACAAAGCCCTGTCTTCATTATGGCTTTTTCAGGGGAAGCCGGCCGAGTAAAAACAGTTTTTTGTTCATCGAAAAATAAACGTTCCTGAAAAATATGTGTTTTTTTGTGAAGTATGGATGATGAACTTCATGTTATAGACTGAAAGTTTTTCGTAGCTGTCAAGGTTGTTTTCAGTATTTTCAATAGGTGTCTTATCTCCCCTATATTGTTTATAATTAGAAAATAAATTAAAATTTTTTTAAAACTTAAAATTTATAGGCCAATAAAAAATTAAAACGACCATACAAAATTCCGTATAAATAAAAACGATCATGGCAACGTTGTTTCTACATTAAATTTTAATAAAAAAACGAACAAAGATTAGCTTAAAAAACAAAGTTTTTCCAAGGGAAGTAAAGAGAAAAGTTGAACCTTAAAACGAAAAAAAATTTTTACTTCACAGCCCATCTAACATATATATAAAAAAAAACTAGTACAAATAAACCAACTAATTTTGTTTCCCTATGCTTTTAGGATGAAACAAAACTAGTGCTTTACTGAAAACACAAAATATGACCTCCTTCTCTCAATGTAAAAGTCTAAAACCTACTGCGTCATTGGCGCTTTACTGAAAACCAATTTTATGACAAATATTTTCTTTTGTATTTAATATTGAAAATAAACATTAAAATTATAGTAACATTTTGAACTGATGAGCTTTCAGCAATTAATATCATTATACATCAAATATTTAGTTTAATTTATTAGCTCTTTTTACATCCAATATTCAGTTCAATTTACAAGCTCTTTTTAAAGTTGTTAAAGACGAATAGTTTCACTACAAACAAGTGTTTGGATACTGCCTCCTTTCCTAACTGTAAATAAAAACCAAAAGCCTACTGCGTCATTGGCGCTTAACTGAAAAATATATTACATTACAAATATTTTCTTTTCCAGTTCTTACAGCATTGAAAATAAAAATACAATTATAGTGAAATAAATTATTGAACCGGTTGATTTTTCAACAATTAATATCATTATACATCGAATATTCAATTTGATGTTGTTTATACTTTCCAAGACTGTTCAAGACGCATACAGTTTTCAGTAAAGCGCCAATGACGCAGTAGGTTTTAGACTTTTGCAGTGAGAGAAGGAGGTCATACCCAAACTCTTGTTTGTGATGATTTTTGTTCTTTTCAAGCTTGATTTGCATATTCAATTTAAGTTTCACTCGTTTTAAAATTTATTTATTAATTTACATTAATATCTATTGTATGTTTGTTTGCAATCATTGCTTGTTTAAGTTTTGTTCGTTTTAAGTTTAATTTGTACTTCAATAGGAAAATATTTTTTCGTCTTAAGCTTGATTTTCATATTCAATCTAAGCATTACTCGCTTTAAGATCTATTCGTTCATTTATATTATTACTTGTTGTAGGTTTTTGCTGTGATTGTTTATTCAATTTCTGTTCGTTTTGGGTTTCATTTATTCTTAATAGTAATTTCTAGTCGTTTTGAGTTTGAATTTTAAAAGGTATTTGTATCTCCTGAGCTTAATTTTAAAATTGCCTTTAATTTTATTTTTAAAACTTATTTTTAGGAAAGTTTTTTTTAATTCAATTTTTCTCTTTTTTGATTGAAAAAAATTACAAGTTTTTAAAAATTCTTTATCTCCAAATAAAACTTAAAAAAAGAATATATTCATCAAAGTATTAAAATTTATATCAAAGTAACAATATCAAAGTGAAAAAATGGGTTTCTGTTAACCGCGGAGTTTTTATTATCTGATGTTTGAACTATTTTTAACAAAATTGCTATCTCAAAATTTTTATCGGATGGTTTTGGGGAAAAAGGGCGTGGGGGGACTAGATTAAGCTTCGTTCTCTTTTGACTCTTTAAAAGTGAACTAGAACTTTCTATTTTCAATCAAATGAGCCCTCTCTGAAGTTTATACGAGCATCCCTTCTATAAGAACCATACATATCCCCAAGTATAACTTAAAACGCCTATCCCTGGACCCTGGGGGGTTATGTTGACCCTGGAGTTTTAATATCTGATGGTTGAACTATTTTTAACAAAACGGTCACCTGAAATTTTTATCGGATGGGTTTATCCATCCAATACACCCAAAGGCGTGGAGGGCGGGAGAGGCTATTTGACCTCCGATCTTTTTTTACTCTGAGGAAATGAACTACCACTTTTCATTTTTATTCAAATGAACCCTCTCTGAAGTTTATACGAGCATACCTTCCATAAGAACCATATATGCCCCAAGCTCAATCCTTACACCGCCGGCCCCGGTCCTGGGGGGGGGGAGTTGTGGTGAAGCAGGAGTTTTTCTTATCTGACCTTTG
Source organism: Artemia sp. Qi Xiang Cuo (assembly GCF_049724085.1). NCBI lineage: Eukaryota > Metazoa > Arthropoda > Branchiopoda > Anostraca > Artemiidae > Artemia > Artemia sp. Qi Xiang Cuo. The sequence goes on from NC_142810.1 coordinate 2,094,583, forward strand.
AACTATTTTTAACCAAATGACCATACGTAAAGGAGTTTTTGTTATATGATCTTTAAACTATTTTTTAACAAAATGGCTACCTCAAATTTTGTATCAGATGTATTTGGGGAAAAAGGGCTTGGGGGCCAGTTACCCTCTGATCACTTTTGACTCTTAAAAAGGGCACTAGAACACTCGATTTCCAATCGAATGAGCCCCCTTTGAAGATTATACAACGACGCCTTCTATATGAAGTCCCTCTGGTAAAAAAATAAATGGAGTGTGGGGGCAGGCTAGCTGCCCTCCAATTACTTTCGACTTTTAAAAAGTGAGTTATAACTTTTAATTTCTTATCAAGTGAGCACTCTATGAAGTTTATACGAGTATTCCTTCCATAACAACCATATATGTCCCCAGGGCATAACTTTCAAAGACTACCCCCTGGCCTTGGGGGGTTGTGTCGATACCGGAGTTTTTTGTTATCAGAAATTTCAAATGAGATAATTTCTTAAACCACATTGGCGTGACATAACATAAAGAAAGAAAAACGAGAAAAAATGGGATTTTTAAAGTCCAAATGAAAGTACTAAAAAAACACAACAAAGCGAATATTTCGAGAGGACAAACGCCTCTCTTCTTCAGCGCGAAACTAAAAAATGTATCCAAGGAAAGTGCCGAAGAAAAAAACAAACGCGGAAAGTCAATGTTAAAAGAACCAAAAAACCAAAGAAAAACCAGAAACTTAAAAGATGAATAACATCTATTAAAAAACAGAAAATGTAAGAATTAAAACCTAATACCTAACAATCATAAAAGCGAGTCATTCGCCAATATCCATGATTTGCACAAAATCCAAAAAATTATGAACTGCAATCGATGGATACTAGCAAACAACTGAGAAATAAAAGAAAACAATTCATTCACTCAAAAACAAAAACGAACCAGCAACTAAATAAGTTGGAGAACTATGTCATCTGATTTCGGATTTTAATTATTGTATTTCTTGCAGACACCCTTTGAGACCTAAGGGGTTGTTCACGTGTTTGATTATATGACCGGGAAAGTGGTTCAAGGTTTATGTCACGGATTACTAAAGTATCGGCTTCTCTTTTGAGAAAACCGAAATATGACTCGTTTATTCTTAAATCACCGGAATCTCTGTTTAAAGCTAGGCCTAAATGTTGGTATTTATAAATTTCAACAGCTTCTCTATATTACTCGACAATACCTTGGTCCTACTAAATTAGGCCACCTTAATTAAACAAAATAGTGTGGTTTGTGTTTTCAAAAGTTGGCTATGGATCAGCGGAGTCAACTTTTTCTGTTTTTTTTCGCTTTTTAAGTGTATTATTAATTGAACTAGAGTGCTGAGTAAATCTATCCGTGAGTCGCTGATCAGTTCTTCCGATATACCAAAAAATACACGAACAAGGAATTCTGTAGACACCGGAGTTTTCACCTATTGGGATAGGGTCTTTACCTTGATAAATTGGGACCTGATAGTTTTTCAGGGTCTATAAAAAGTGTAAATGGTTATTTTTTTTTAGATTTTTTGAAATGTGGTCGGAAACCAATTTTAGTCGGGGAGCCAAAGTTGAAAAAGTCGTCAAATAACGGTTTGTAAAAAACATTTTGGTACATGAGTTCTGACTTTTGGAAACGATATTTTCGGACATGCTGATTCTATTTATTTCGGGAATTGCGACCGCCAAAGTGCGCTTCATAGTTTAATATGAGGTCAAAGTTTCGACTCGATCATCTATGATAAAAATTTAAAACTTAACTTGTTCATTGCTAAGTAGATGATACTGCATCGTTCTCGTGGCTTTGTTAAGGTTATGTTTACTGCCATGTGCCAAGCTGGTGCAAATTGATGGTTAAAAAGTTGAAAAAGCTAATTAACTCTATTATTTGATCCCCAAAGGTTTGTCTTTACCAGTATTTCACTTTTTATTGTTTCGCCTCGTCTTTCAGGAATCCTTGGTATATAAGTTTATAATGCATAGGCTAAAAATCTTATCTGTTTTTGGGTCAAAGGATGGTTAGAGGCTTACTTAAGTGGTTTAAAAGTAGGGTAAAGGTGCAGATTAGTCCCCCCTGATAAAAGAAACTTATTTCTTACTCTTATTCAGTAAATTGCAGGGGTGTCCACAGGAGGCGTTTTACGAGGAGCTTGTCTCTTTTGTGATATAGCCTTTGTTTTACAGTTTTTTTTAAATAATATTCAATCAAATGAGTTACACTCTGAATATAGTTTTCTTTCTTCTCTTTCCTTTTTTGTGTGTCAAGAGTCTCACTATTTACCATTGCTCCTCAAGTAACTAGCTTTATAGCGCATCCAGACTATCCCCTTTCTGAAAAAATGGGATTGAAATCCGGAAAAAGGAATAGCCCTCCAGACTTGGCGGTTTAAAAAAAAATATTGGTACAAGTTTATCAGCCATCCTTATCAAATCTGTTTTTCTTAGCCGAAACCTTTAGAAAAAAATTTTAGAGCCTCAGTTAGACAATTTACCTTTTTTCTATTTTAAACTACATCAGACGACTATTTTTATTTATTACTTATCATGTTTAATCGTCTCCTTTTTCTGGCATTTTTTCCAGAAAAGCTGTCCACACTACAGTCTTCCGTCCTATTTTCCATTTTCTGACCCTCTGATCCTTCCTGCCCAGAGAACGGAAAAATGGGATGGAAGACCTGTCTACATTTCTAGATTTTCCGTCCCATTTTTTCAGAAACCAGATAGTCTGGACGTGTTATTAGTTGGCAAAACAAAATTTTAGGCTAGGTGGAAGAAGGTGTGGTGGTACCTTCTTTTTGGTCAATACTATGCCGCAATGCCCAATACTATGCCACAAAGTTGTATTATTTAGGGTGGACTCAAACGGGTTGAGACTCAGGCCTCCATGGCCCATTGCCTCCAGAATGGAACATTAAGAATTGTCATTTTCCATCTTTTGAGGGACCATTACTGAATATGAGTATGCTTTACAGAGTCGAAAAAATTGAAATTATCACTAAGAAGTGTCTTTTTTCTTCCAGTTTGGACTTCTTATCACTGCTGGGGGGGGGGACATTAATTACTGTCTGGTTTGAAGATTTTTTTCACCAGGTCTTTCCACTACTTATAGGGTCCTATTATAGACTATAATAGTCTGTAGATAAAGGAAATGGATCGGTTATATATCATTAAGAACTTATTGAATTTTTTTTTCTAAGGTTACAATTAGTACCGTACAAATTTTCTTCTCTATTTTGCAGTATAGTTTGTTATCATTTGCCCTACAACACTTCTATGCTCTCTCTAGCCCCCCCCCCAAAAAAAAAAATATATTATGCAAAGTGTTTAATCTGCCAAAACCGATGTGTCAAACCGATGGGAAAGGACACCTTCACACTGTTAGTGGTATAAAACGTGTCCGAGAGATTCTATTGACCAGATGCAAGTGCAATGCTAAGTACAATGCTCTAAGAAAGGACTGTCAGCAACCAAACTTCTTATAAACAAGGCTGGTTTGGCATAGAACTTGTAGACAGAAAGTTTTTCTTGTGATCTCCATGGAGGTCTTCAGGAAGCAAATATGCCAGCTACACGTGCAAGACTCACTAGAATATTGGCAACAGAAGTGAGTTACTCATATGCTGACTGGTGCATCATTTGTGGCAAAAAGGGAAGTACTAAGCGTAAAAGTGAGAATGTTCTTGCAATTAAAACGATAGAAAGGTAACAGAAGTTATCACAGCATGCTGAAAGACTTTTACGAGAAATGCCTGCTGTGTTTGCAATGTCCAAAGACAAAAATTTGATTCAGTTGAGTGCAAAATACCACCAAAAATGCATGCTTAGCTTCTTTAAAAAGAAGACTGAGGAAGAGACTAACTTTTTTGCCAGAGAGGCTATTGCAAAAAGTGTGGTGGATGAAATTGAGACACGTCTTAAGGAAGGAAGGATATACTCGCTTAGGGAGCTAAGGCAGAAATTAAGCAGTGGACTAGCTAGTTCAGGTCTGGCAGTAAAGGCCCATAATGTTAGGATGCTGAGAAAGCAATTGAGTGTGAAGTATGGCAGAGCACTAGAATTGAGCTGATCTGATAATTTTTATAGAAGGGCTGTCTTACCTAGATTCTAAGGCCTGCTCTTTGCCAGTGTTTGATGTCAATTCGAAGCTATCTCTCATTCTGGACTTAATGCCGCTCTTAAGGACTATGACTCCGTCAAGGGGTGAGACATTAACTGACTTTTTAAAAAGGTTGACGTGCGAGGTTTTTAGTCAGCTCCCGGAAAATCTATGCCAACTGCATGTGGTTTCTGACCGCAATGATGGAATTTATGGACTGAAGGACCCAACCGGCTCACCAGTGTGCTTAAAAGACAGTAGTGGCTACCATAGATGAAGGGGTGAGCAGAGTTTGAAGGTCAGTACCACATATAGCAACAGCATCAAACTCGGTGATTCCTGGCAATCAATTCTTAAAAGTTCTTTCTGCAAAGCTAACTTGGTGACTTTTATTTATGAGTTTTGGAGCAATGTTGGAAGTAAAAGTAAGAACTTTGATATTGTACTTGCTGGAGGTTTCCATGATCGTCGACATGTTCGGATATTACCTAGAAAAGGATCCCTGGAACCTTTGCCTCCTCTTAGTCTTGAGCTTGCAAGCACACATGAAGAAGCAGACATGCGTGTAGGAGTCCATGTCGCTTCCAGCTTTAGGAATAGAAGTTCTTCTGTCATTATTCGAGCCAATGACACAGATATTCTGGTGATACTGTTGCAACACTCCTCTATGCTGTTAGATACGAAAGAGAACAAAAAGAAGGAGCTAGTCCTCCAATTTCCTGACAGAATTTTCCCTGTGCACGAGCTAGCTATTTCTCTTCCACGGGACTTTATTGTCAGCATTGGACTTCTACACTGCCTTAGTGACACTGACACGACGAGCTTTGCATATTCTGTGGAGAAGAAGACATTTGTGAAAGCAGCTTTGAAATTTGATCTTGTTAGTTACATGGAGAAACTGACGAGAAATGTCAAGATTGACCTCGTCAATATATCAAATTATATTGAGGAAGTGACGGAGGTGGCAAGAAAAGTAACAGTCGCAGCCTAAGGAAAGAATCCTACTGACTTTAACTCCTTGAATGACTTTCGAGTGCACTTATTCCATAGGAAAAAATCGTTAAAAAATCTTCCGCCCACTGAAAACAGCTTTAAATATCACATCCTTAGAGTTGCATATCAGTGGAGAATCGTTTTACAGGCTATCGAGTCTGAACCAATAGTTTCAGAGCCCCTAAATTTCGGATGGATATGCGGTGATGCTTTCGGGGCTTTTCCTCTGACAAATTCATTGTCGCAGTGGCCGATTTCTATAAGACGTATCGCATTTCATTGCAAGTGTAGAAATATGTGTAATTGAAATTGCTCCTGTGCTGGAATCCGCAAGTGCGACTTGCTTTGTGCTTGTGCTAGATCATGCGATCTTTTTGAAAGTAACGACGAGTTTGACCTATTAATAACTTAAAAAACATTGCTAAACATATTTAAATTATGTATATTCGACCAATTGTATGTTAATAAAATTGTAAAAAGCAAAAGCTTGTAAAAGCAGTGTGAAGCACATTGAAGCTGTTGTGCTTGGAACAGTATTATTTATTTTCTTTTCTAGTATGATAAATTAACGATCGCCTAATGTTTTGGCTAGATATGAAAGAGACAACTACAATATTCTAGTATAAAGCTGGACTTTGTCTGAGTGAAATAGAAAATCAACGAACTTAGTTACAAAAAACCACCAAGCGCACCTTTGGCGCTTATATTCCCGATATATTCGTAATCAGCATGGTCGATTTAATCTAAAACCTCTCTCAAATAACTTGTCCCCCTCAGATTGCTATTTTGTCAGATTTTAAACTTTGGCTCCCCGACTATTTAACGCATGGGAGACCAAGATAAACCGAATTTTCCCTTTGATTTGTGTTTTCTGTGTAACTATCTAATAATCTTTTAATGCGTTTTGCAATTACAGAATCTATTAAACTAATTGGATAACCATTACCAAATAAAATATCTCTAAGGTGGTTGAGCTCTAAATGCAAGAAGCGTGTTGAACAAACTTTCAATGCTCTATCAACTAGAGAGGTGACAACTCCTCTTTTCAAGCAGGAGAATGATTAGAGGAATAATTTAAGTAACGGTCATTATGTGTGAGTTTTCTATAGACACCAAACTCGAAACATGTATCATTTCGGTGCATCAGAACATCTAAGGAAGGAAGACGCCTCTCTACCTCTGATTCCTGAGTAAATTTAAGTTTTAGATCCAAGGAGTTGAGCAAGTTAAGAAAAGAACCCAGAGACTTGTCACCATGCTCCCACAAATAAAAAATATCTTTAAAACAAACCCAAAATTCAGGTTTACAAAAACTTTGCGAAATAGCCCTTTCTTCAAGGTCATCCATGAAGATATCAGCCTGTATTGGAGAAAGGGGGGCACCCATTAAAAGCCCATATTTCTGTCTATAAAAAATGCCTCTATAATGGAAGTAAGAAGAAGTTCTGTTACAAAGGGCTGTAAGTGAAAAAAGTGTTTGATTCGAAAGAGTAGATTTTTCTGATATAGATGGGTTAGGTTTAAGTTTATGCTCCAAAATCAGTTCGGCCTTTTGGGGATCACAATTGGTATACACTGAATCCGCATCAAAACTGCCAATTCTTGTATTTGATTTAACCGAAACTTGCTTTACCTTGGAAACGAAATCAGCGGAATTTTTAATATAGGTTTTAGAGCCTGAATAAGTGGGCGACATACAACTGATAAGAATTTCCCTATTTTTGCTGTAGGAGAATTAAAAGAAATAACAATGGGTCGAAGTGGATTACCGGGCTTATGAACTTTAGGAAGACCATAAAAGCGAGGGGACGTGCACCCGCGGGGGTAAAACCTTTTGTACAATTGATCTATGATTTCACCATTTCCTTTTAGATAAGAAAGCTCTTTTCGGACTTCCTGGACAAATTTTTCTGTGGGATCGGTAGCTAGTTGTTCGTATGTGTTAGAATCATTTAAAATTTCTCTGACTTTTTTGTCGTAATCATCTGAATCTAATACAACAATAGTATTGCCTTTATCGGTTTTCGTAATAATCCTGGAATGATCTTTATGCAGAGCGTGTAAGACCAATATTTTTTAAAACTAATTTAACAAAAAAATTTCTATCTCAAAATGTTTATCTGATGCATTTAGGGTATGAAGGAGGGGTGGGCTAGTTGCCCTCCGATCTATTTTGACACAAAAGTGAACTAAAAATTTAAATTTCAAATCAAATTAGCCTTATCCGAAATTTAAAATCCCTTCCATTTGAACTATATATGCCCCTAGAGCATTACTTATAACACCTGCCACCGGGCCCTGGTGGGTTCCGTCGACACAGGAATTTTTCTTATTTCACCTTTGAACTATTTTTAATGAAATGGCTATTATAAAAATTTCATCGGATGGGCTTGGGGAGAAAAGGGTGTGGGGGGGGGCTAGTTGCCCTCGGATATCTTTGGATTCTCAAAAATTGAACTAGAACTTTCCATTTCAAGTCAAATGAATCCTCTCTGAAGTTAAGACGAGCATCCCTTTCATGAGAACCATATAAGCCCCCAGCATAACACTTGCAACGCCTGTCCCCCGGGTTCTGTCTAATTTTTGAACAATTTCCAAAACACTGGCTATTTCACAACTTGTAGCAGACGGGTTTGGGGTAAAAAAGGTGGGGGGGGGGGCTAGCTTAACTCTCTTGACTCTTAAAAAGTGAACTAGAACTTTCAATTTCCAATCAATTGAGCCCTCTATGAAGTTTATACGAGCATCCCTTTCATAAGAACCATATATCCCCTTAGGGCATAACTTAGAACCCCTGTGCCCTGGGGGGTTCTATTGACATCGGATTTTTTCTTATCCAACCTTTGAACTATTTTTAACAAAATGTCTATCTCAAAATTTTCATCAGATGAATTTTGAAAAAGAAGCCGTGGGGGGGGCTAGCTGCCTTCGGATCTCCTTTGACCATTATAAAAGTGAGCTCGAACTTTCAATTAACAATCAAATGAGCCCTCTTGAAATTTTATAGGACCCTCCCTTTCATACGAACAATATATGCCCCAAGGCGTAACTTACAACGCCTGCCCCCGGGCCCTGGGGGGTTTCGACGACACCTGAGTTTTTGTTATCTGACTTTTGAGCAATTTTTAACTTTATGGCTATCTTAATATTTTTATTGGATGCATTTGGGGAAAAAGGCACGTGGGGGAGGGGTAGTTGCCCTCAAATCTCTTTTGCCTCTAAAAAACAGAACTAGAACTTTCAATTTTCAATCAAATGATCCATCTCTGAATTTTTTACGAGCATCTCTTCAATAAGATCCATATATTCCCCCAGGTCATAACTTATAACACCTGCCCTCGGGCCCTGGGTGGGGGGGGGGGCTGTGTTGACCCCTGAGTTTTCGTTATATGGTTTTGAACTATTTAAAAAAAAGCTATCTCAAAGTTCTGATCGGATGGGTTTGAGTAAAAAAAGAGCGTGGGGGGGGGGGGCTAGGTGCCCTCTAATCTTTTTTGACTCATAAAAGTGAACTAGAAATTTAAATTTCCAATCAAATGAACCCTCTTTGATGCTAATAGGAGCATCCCTTCCATAAGACCCATATATGCCCCCAGGGCATAACTTGCAACGCCTGCCCCCGGGCCCTGGGGGGTTTTGTCGACACCATAATTTTTGTTCTATGATCTTTGAACTATTTTTAACAAAATAGCTATCTTAAAGTTTCTATTGGATGTATTTGGGAAAAACGGGTTTGGGGAGGGAGCTGGTTACCCTCCAATATCTTTTAACGCTTAAAAAGTGAACTAGAACTTTCAATTTTCAATCAAATGAGCCCTCACTGAAGTTTATACGAACATTCCTTCCATAAGAAAAATATAAGGCCCCAGTGTATAACTTAAAAACCTTGCCCTGAAGACTGTGGGGGGAGTATCCTGCTCAAACAAATGATTTCCAGAACTTTCAACTTCGTTGAACAAAATGGCTATATCAAAATTTTGATTGGATGTGTTTGGGGAAATGGTGGGTTTGGAAGGGGTGTCAGTTACCTTAGAATCACTTTCGACTATTAAAAAGGGAACTAGCCATTTAAATTTTCAATCGAATGAGCCATTTCTAAAGTTTCTACGACAACGTTGCCTATACAAAACCTTATATGCCCCCAGGGCATAACTTACAACCCTTGCCCTGAGGGCTGTGGGGGAGTTGTCATCCTCAAAGACCTATTTTCCAGAACTTAAAAATTAGTTTAATAAAATGGATATCTCAAAATTTTGTTTGGATGTGTTTGGGGAAAGGTGGGCGTGAGATGGGGGTTAGTTGGCCTCCAATCAATTTCGAATATTAAAAAGGGCACTAGACATTTGAATTTCCAATCGAATGAGCCCTTTTTGATGTTTCAAAGACAACACTTTCTATAAAAACATTATATGCCCCCAGGGCATAGCTTAAAACCCTTGCCCTGAGGGTTGTGGGGGAGTGTCGTCCTCAAAAACATATTTTCTATCTGGAAATCAACTACGCTGAACAAAATGGCTATCTCAAAATTTTGATTTGATGTGTTTTGGGGAATGATGGGCGTGGGGGGGCTAATATCCCTCCAGTCACTTTCGACTATTAAAAGGGGCACTAGAACTTTCGTTTTACAATCGAATGAGCCCCCTTTGCAGTTTCTTCGACGACCCCTTCCATATGAAGTGCCTCTGGGGGAAAAGAATAGTAAATAAATAAATAATAATAAAACATTGGAGCCGTATGGCCTTTACTATAGGCAACGCTATAGCGTTGCCTCTGATAAGCAGAAAATATTACACAATATGCAGGAAAATGTCTCTATCTCATAAATTGGGCATAGAATCCTGTTTTAAATTTTACACATTTAGTTGCTGTTGATTTAATATTGACAGAGTATATACCCTATGCCCTTAATGTGCAAATATTTACCTAGAACTGCCTCCTGGATCTAAATATAACCTTCATTTTCATTGAAAATGAACTTTACCCCCACCCCCATGATGTGCAAATATAAGCCTATACCCTGATTTTGATTTATTTATGGGTCGGGGTAAAGTTCATTAGTGATGCAAATGAATGTTATATTTAGATCCAGAGTGCAATTCTGGGTATATTTTCGCACATTACGTGGAGCAAAACAGATTCAGCATGGACCTTATTTTGCTCCAAAGTGCAAGTTAAGGTAATATATTGGGTGGGGATATATACTCTGTTTATATATAGATGCTAATGAATTCATGAATTTCTTAGAAAAACTGGTAAAACAAGGAAATGAGTGAAGATGAAGATTCTGCCATTGCAGAATGTGTTAATTAGGATTATTCTGCATATTGTCAAGTAAGAAGTGTTTTCTTAATTTGTTTGTTTGTGAAAAGCCCTTTTTGAGATTCAGAGGGATCAGAGGGTGAATACCCCCCATACCTTGTATTTTCCCTAAATTGTATTTTCATTCAATTGGAAATTGAAAGGGCTAGTACCTTTTTTTATTAGTCAAAAGTGATTGTAGGGCAACTAGCCCCCCCTCACGCCCATCAATTTCCAACACACATCTAATCAAAATTTTGAGATAATGATCTTGTTCAACGTAGTTGAAAATTGTGGAAATTATGTCTTTGAGGATGACAACCCCCCCCCCTCTACGGCCCTCAGCGCATGGGTTGAAAGTCATGCCCCAAGGGTATGTAAGGTCTTTAAGGAAAGGGTGGTGGTAAAAACTCCGGAATGAGCTCATTTGATTGGAAATCAGATGTTCTAGGTTCCTTTTTAGGAGCCCCCTTTAAAGCCCTCAGCGCAAGGGTTGTAAGTTATGCCCCGAGGGCATATAAGGTTTTTATGTAACCTTAATCAGAAGTCCTAGTGTCCTTTTTTACGAGTGAATGATCAAAGGGTGGATACTCCCCCACACCTCGCATCTTCCCGAAGTGCATCTGACAGAAACTTTGAGATTACTATTTGTTGTCGTAGAAACTTTTAAAAAGGCTCATTCGATTGGAAATTGGGGGGAAACTAGCCCTCTCCCACGCCCACCATTTCCCCAAACTTATCGAATCAAAAGTTTGAGATGACCATTTTGTTCAACGTAGTAGACAAGTCTGAAAATTATGTCTTTGAGGATGACTACCCCCCCCTACAGCCCTCAGGGTAAGGGTTTTTCTTTCTTTAAGGGTTGTAAGTAATGCCCTTGGGGCATATAAGTCATATAAAGAAAAGGTGATCGTATAAACTTCGGAGAGGGCTCATTGGATTGGTAATCAGAAGTCCTAGTGCCCTTTTTAAGATTCAGAGTGATCTGAGGGTGGATCCCCCCCACATCTGGTATTTTCCAGAAATGTATCTGCTAGACATTTTGAGATAGACATTTGTTGTATTAGAAACTTCGGAAAGAGCTCATTCGATTGGAAATTGAAAGGGCTAGTGCCCTATCTAATAGCCAAAAAAGATTTGAAGATAACCAGCCCCCCTCCCAAGCCCACCATTTCTCCAAATACATCCAATCAAAATTTTGAGATAGTCATTTTTGTTCAACGTAATTGAAAGGTCTGGAAATTATGTCTTTGACAATGACGACCCCAACAGCACTCAGGGCATGGGTCGTAAGTTATACCCTGGGGGCATATAAGGTTTATATAGAAAACGTAATCGTATAAACTTCGGAGGGGGATTATTGGATTGGTAATCAGAACTTCTAGTGCCTTTTTTTAGATTCAGGGGGATCAGAGGGTGGATACGTCCCCCCACCTTGTATTTTCCCGAAATGAATCTGATAGAAATTTTGAGATGGCCACTGGTTGTCGTAAAAACTTCGAAAAAGGTTCATTCGATTAGAAATTGAAAGGGCTAGCGCCCTTTTTATTAGTCAAAAGTAATTTGAGGGCAACAAGCCCCCCTCCCCTCACTCCCATCAATTTCCAAGACACATCTAATCAAAATTTGTCGATAGCCATTTTGTTCCGCGTTGTTGAAAAGTGTGGAAATTATGTCTTTGAGGATGGCAACTCCCTCCTCCACAACCCTCAGCGCAAGGATTTTAAGTTATGCCCCGAGGGCATATAAGGTTTTTATGGAAATGGTGGTGGTAAAAACTCCAGAATGGAGTTTTTACCTCCAGAACTTCTTTTACTTTCATAATTGAAAAATTATCAAGCCTTTAAGGACTAAATATCAGTATATGTCAGTTAAACTGACAATCCACGGTTATATGTTTTTCAGTGAAGTGCAAATTATGTTCTGGTCTTGAAGGCATGGGGGTTACCATCCCTACTTATATTAAGTCCATATACGTCTGTCAAGTCATATGTCACTACAACATCACTATCATCATCTGGAGACAAACAAGCCATTTTGATAATCGCAACTAAATGGAAATTCTGGGCTTTTATAAAATTTCGAAGTTTTTCGAGGGAGAGCAAATCTAGCCATCTCGAATCATTCTTTTATGAGCCCAGCTCAGCCACTATCAGTGGCCAGGTTCATGCTTCCATGAAGGAGAAGCTGTACAATGTACAAGTTAGTTCTGTTTGTATTTGTGCCGGTTTTGTATAAGGACTTGGGTAAAGGTGCATCCTAGTTTCCCCTGATAAAAACAGCTTATTTCTAACTGTTTATTATTCAGTCAATTGGGCTGTCACATTGCAGAGATACTGTCCAGTAGATGCAGAATATAAACAACTGACTTCTTACTGCATACCCCAGTCGTATGTACAGGGGCTCTACACCCTACACTACAGGGGGAACTAAACTGCACCTTTACCAGGATTTGCCTTATTTTATCAAGTTCTAAATTCAAATTCAAAGCCTACACAAACCATATTCCTATAGACTATGCAGGATTGTCCATGAAAATAGTACTTAGAATTTGCGACAGGAATGATTCTTATATTCAGATAGAACATCAAACAGTAAAGGGCAGTTGAGCCAAGAGCAAACAGTATGCAGCCTTAATGAGTACTTTGAATAACAGACAATAGAAACACCCAACTTTCTTCAATTTGTAGTATCATTTTAGAAGCTGAAAGTAGTGTAATAATGGGACCACTTTCTATTTGAGTGCCTCTAGAAGCTTTCCTTACCTTTCTTTGCCTAACAGATTTTTAGCTTTCTAGAATTTGGCTATTGACCAAAGTTCTCTCTACATAAATTAGTGTCTGGAACCATGACTGACACTCTTGGGAGTGCATTGGATTTTTTGCACCCTGAAACTTTTGTGATGCTAGAGCTGAGTTTTTTGGAACCCCTGTTGCAGGATTGGGTTAGACCACAATTAGCTTCAAAGAATGATGTGCACCTTATGAAAATTAATATACCCTGGCCATCAATGAGGAGACGTCTCTAAAAGCAATTTTATGTTTGCAATATTTGTTGTCTTTTCAGCATAAAAAACTGCTGTAAATTATCCCTATGGTCATTCAGTGCATTGACCTTCAATTTTTAAATACACTCAAAATAAAAAGCTAGTATGGCTTATACTCAATAACAATTACTGAGTCAGTGAAATTTTTAGGTTCAGCTACTGGAAGAATATTCTGGAAAATGGGACTGCCCAAGAGGACAATTCCAGTGCCACCATATGGCTGCACTCCTGTTACATGCCCAGAACAGCATTTCGAGTACAGACCTACCTTGCTCCTGGAGGAAGAAAAACAATGAAGACAAACTGAAGTCCAAACCAACAGAAGCTTTGTTCCTTCCAAAGCCGTTTTTAAACGACTCACTCCTGGAAGAAACCCTGACAGGCAGCTATGTTGACAAAGTGAAATCCTTGCTGAGCAAACATTGCTCAAGTTCCCCCCTTAACTGGGTAGTCAATGTACCAAACCCAGATATAGGTGAGATTAATAACCTAGTAGTAGAAAACATTATAGGCAGTGCTGTGCTAAGTGGCGGTTCTGACATTCCTAGTTTGGTTTCTGCCCTAAAGCTAAGTTCAAGTCAACTTGCAATGGTTAGCTTGGAGACTGTTGGCCAGACATCAAACTATAATTGGTTAAGGTTAAGAAAGGCCAGAACTACTGTCAGTAGCTTTTCAGATGTCTTGGCTTGTATTGCCCGAAGACGCCCACCCTCTAACACCCCCATGAAAGCCTTGATTGGAGGAGATCTTGGAGAGGATTTAAGCAAAGTAGGTCTCTTTTGTGGGGAAAAATACATGAAGCTGATGCAATCAAGGTAAGAATAAACACAGTTTTCATTTTTATTCTCCTTTTATTACAGCTTTCATGCCCTCACTTTTAAAGATGCTTGTCCTTAAGTAATAGTTGCCACTAGTCATGGCAACAATTTATTTAATCTGTCTGTCTAATTGATAGTCTAAGGTTTTTCATTGAACCCCCTATCCGGATCTATTGACTCCCACCTTCGAAGCAGTACTGTCCAACACAAGAGGTGGATCTAGAAAGCAAATTTTTTTGTTTGGGTAGCACCTGGCAAAACGAGCCAAAAATAACCATAATGGCGCTGGTTTTTGAACTGCTGTTTAATAAAAAAAAAATATTAAGAAAATCTTGCTAGTAGCCTATCTTTTTTTCACTTTTTCTGCACTGTTTTGTTAGGAAATGTCAGAAAAATCTACGAAAGGTTTTAGTATTAACATAGGTCGGTAGTTTCTTTTAGACGAACATCTTCAGCTTTTCTCAAGTAAATGTGTCCTTTCGTCTATTTTTAGATTGTTGAATGTAAGGGTAAGTTCAGACGTTCAGGAATTCCCATTCCTCCTATGGGAATTCCGGTAGAGAGTTTCGTAATTCCCATTTGGAATTTGGCTAGGATTTTTTTCTAGCTTTTCCGTACGGAGGGCTGAAGTGATTGGGAATTTGGGACGGAATTTTTAAATTTGGAAACATGTCAATTGTTGGGAAATATAAAATTTCTTTTTGTATTATTATTTCATGACTAAAATGACTAGTCGCAAAACTAGGCATTCACAGTGCTAGATTGTATCTTCAAATAAATACAATCCCTGATGGAGTTTTGTTGATACCTGTCTTGAAATTAATTTATCTGAATAAAATATACTGTTTATGGGGCAGTAGTGAAAATGGTAAAATTCAACTTTAGCTATTTTGGGCTATCTTGGAAATGGGTTAGGTTAGGAAAATGAAACTTTCAGGGATAGGTCTACAGGCTAAATATATATCCTGGAAAGGTATTTTGAAGTACCTATCTCCACTCCTTCTCTCTCTAGAGGGTCAGGTAAAATTCTACTTTAGTGTTGTAAAATGTATTTAGGGTGTTTATGTGGTGTAGTCGTAGATGCCTTTATTTCTCCCTTTATAGGGGAGGTAAACTCTGGCCCTAAGGTAATTAAACTTTGGTAGTGTGCCTTAGGCAATGACCGTACTAATGAGGCTTACCAACTGGGTATGTTCGAGGGGCTAAAGATAGATCGTAGAGAGGTTGGCTATAATGCAATGCTTTCATTCAATTAACATATAATAATACTAGATATATATTTAATTACCCTAAGGTAATTAAACTTTGGTAGCGTGCCTTAGGCAATGACCGGACTAATGAGGCGTACCAACTGGGTATGTTCGAGGGACTAAAGATAGATCGTAGAGAGGTTGGCTATAATGCAATACTTTTATTCAATTAACATATAATAATACTAGATATATATTTTCTACTGGGACTGGCTGTCCCAAGTAGACCACAAGTCTCGGAAAACTACAATAACATATAATAGAATACTTAGACACTTACAGTGATCCGACAAGATTCCAAGGTATTTCTAAAAACAACGGACCAGAGGTCAATCCGGCATAAAGTTAGTATCAGTCTACCCTTTCCCATAAAATGTATCTTTTATACATTTTTATCAACCACACCTTCCTTTAACCAACCGACGCAATAGCTAGGAAGTGGTGATTTCTCAATTTCCCGTTAAGCAAAACTTGGCAGGATATATTCCTTGTCTTAATAAAAAGTGGTATTTCTAAACTTTGTATTTGCGTCTTAATATATTTTTACTAAATTAATAATTATCTAAATTAGAAAGCTTTACCAAAATACTTCCCATTTAAAGAAGAATTGTCCCAATTCTCAATATTTTACTTTTAAAACAACTTAATTTTGTTTACAGCTATTATACTGCCATCTTTGGGTCATTATGTGCATATACCCTCAATGGGTTTCCTTGGGGTCATGTTTCTGGTCCAATATAGGCCATGTTCTTTTTTGTCGAAGGATTTCAATTTAAAATTCATACTTGTTTCTCTTTTTCTCTGTCTCTAGGACTGAAAAATACTCTTTTTACCCTTCTTCATATGCATTTTCTGTTTTAACTTGACAACAAGAAGCTTAAATATAATATTAGTGGTTCTGCTTAAATTATATTTCAAGTTATATTAGAAAAGCTTATGAGTTATTTGAGTTCAAAGTTAATTCCCATAAATAATCTAGTTTATCAGTGTGATATGGTTGATACACAGTTTATTTTTCGCTTTAGAATTACCTTGGATAAATTACACATAACATTTTTGGTTTTTTAAATTTTCACATATTTTTCCAGCACAAAACATTTTCACATGTTTCAATAATATAATCCATTTGGGCTATGTAGCACATTCTCTAGGCCTAAATTAAGTTCTGATTTTATCTCACTTTCTGGTGAACTTATAGTAAAGTCTGTAATACTGCATACAGTTTCCAAAATATTAGTTGATCAGGTATGGTTTGGTTTCTGATGGTATGAGATGTTAGTATCAGGATACATTTGAAGTGGCTTCAAAATTTGTTACTTTCCAAAATGCGTCAAAAAATGATTGAAAAAATGGATCCGAAAGGATGTTACGAAAAATTTGATTTCCAAAAAAAAGCTAAGCTTGTATCTAAAATAAATATTCACATTAGAATACACATAAAGCATAATTTGTTACCTACATATAGTAAAAAGAAACACTCAAAATTTGTATATATCACTGCATTCTTTTTTTTTACGAAAGTTAATTACTTTTAATTACTTTCTCCTCTTTTTACTCTTAATATATAATTATTAATCACTGAACAGATTGTTTCACAGTAAAAATATATTTATACGTTGACTCAAAGTCAAATATTTACATATAGCATTAAATCACTAGTTAAAACTTAAAGTATTTAAAAACATATTATATATATATAAGCATTGTGTAATAACTTAAACAAGTATTTTTTTTAAGTCGCAAAACTAGATAGGATATTTAACTACTGTTTAAAACTTAAAGCATTAAAAAAATAAAACACAGTATAGACTAGCATTGGAATTAATTCCAATTAGTGTTTTGTTAATTGCTTATAAAGTATTAATGTAGAATACTTCTTGAATAATATAAAAATAAAAAAAAAACAAATACTCAACATATTAATTCACTATATTTACATGGATAGTTTAGGTTATATACATATACATATATATATATATATATATATATATATATATATATATATATATATATATATATATATATATATATATATATATATATATATATATATATATATATATATATATATATATATATATATATATATATACATATATATATATATACATATATATATATATATATATATATATATATATATATATATATATATATATATATATATAGAGAGAGAGAGATATATATATATATATATATATATATATATATATATATATATATATATATATATATATATATATATATATATATATATATATATATATATATATATATATATATATATATATATATATATATGTATATATATATATATATATATATATATATATATATATATATATATATATATATATATATATATATATATATATATATATATATATATATATATTAACCGAAGTTATGCTGATACATAACTTAATTGTTAAAAACAAATAATAATTATGTACCCTAATAATTTATTTAATCATTGCAATATTTATTCTTTGTACAACTTTTAAATAAGCCCGTCAAGACTTTTATCCGATAAGTCTTAACTGCAATTTAAAATAAAAAAAAATCTTCCCTAACTAATAGATTTATACACTATAATTGAGAACTGTGATTAGCCTCTATATAAGGGCTTGGCAATAGTTCATATAACATGATTTTGCTATTAAAATTTACATATTTACAAATTTTTTTTATATGATAACAATTCCATATTTATAAAGATTTTTCATAATTTATTTATAACTGTATATATTTTCTTAATTACATTAATACAACTATATAACTTTTCCGTATATAACTGTATACATTTTTTTTATCTTTGTTTTACAACTTTGGTTCTATTTCGAACCCCTTGTGTCATTAACTGTCATTAGCTTACTATATGCCTGTTTGTTTATTAAGACTTTGGAGCTTTTTAATTCTTTTCGAATTTTTCGAGAGACAGCTTTATAACGTTTTTCTCTGTAATCTCGCTTTTTTCAGCTTTAATGTCCTTTTGAGATAAGGCTCCATTTACAGCTTAGATCTGATAAGCTAAAAATTTTTGCTGTTCACCTTTTACCTGTTAGCCATTATCCATTGACTCGTGCCTGTACTCTAAAGGTTTGCTTACAAGGGCTGCCTTCTGGTAGCTCCTTATATCGTTTCCAGGTCCTCTTGTCATCAGCTACAGCTAATAGGACTATTATGAACCTGCACACACAATAATTAATTATTTATAGTATTGCCACACTTTTTTGATTTGTGGCCACAGTTTTCTCTTTGGCTATTCTTTTATCAAACAAAGTGGCCCTTCTGCAAAAAAAATACCGTGCCTTCATGGGTCACAGTAATTTATTTTTTTGACATACAAGTGACAATGATTATTGTCACTTTAACTTCCCAACTTTTAGTGGTCTTGTCTTAGGTTTCGACTTCAACTTAGGTTCTTAAGAGTATTATGTGCCTTACTTTTAATTTTATATGCCATGCTAGTCATTTTTTTTCGAAAACGACTCCCACATAAAAGAGCAATTTTTTTCCCTGTCTACATGGAGCATATCTCCAATATTTCCATTAATCTTGGCCCGCGATAACCACTGTAACGGTGGCTCCGTAGTATTAATGCTACTTATTTTGTACTTATTTGGTACAATTTTCATACTAGTTTCGTTCGGCGAAGATCAATAAGTGCGTATAACAGAGTTTAACTGACTCCAATCAGTTTCTTTTCCTTTTAATTTCGTCTGGCTATATTTTCAACTTTAACACTTCTCCTTTTTTTATTCTTTACTTCAATTAAGCATATGGTTTTTTTTCAATTTTTTATTACGTTTTTTCCAGTAAGATAGGTATTTTCTAAGCCTATATTTATATGTTTCATGTTTTATTAAATAACTTTTACAAGTTTTTATGCTAATTGCCCTTCTATGGTCAAATTCATTATCTCCTTATTTTTAAGGGGGGGGGGTGTCTAATTTTTGCAACCTGTATTTTTTTGGCTTTATTCAAATTTTTCTGTCAAAAAGTGTTTGTGTTAGAAAAGTACTGTATTTTTTCAGCTGATTTTTGTAGAACATTTTAATTGAGTTTTGCCCTACTTTTGCTAGTTCTCATTTCTTCATAAAAATGTACGTTTTTACGATATCCTGATTTTTGAAAAATTGTGTGGTTATCATCGCAAACTCATATTCTTTATCTACGGTACTTTACACAAAAAATAATGCCTAATTCGTGCCAAATTTTGTTTAGAGATAGGGGTTATCAGTTCCGATTGTCGTTTCCCTTTTATCTTTTATTTTATTCGCGTCTGGTCTTATCCTCAGTTTAATTTGCGCCTTAGTTTTATATAGTTTTATATAGAATAGTCAGCTCAAACCTTCTCCAGTTTGACCGATATTTCTAATATCAATTTGGTTAGCCTGGTGGATCCCCCCCAATCGCAAGACGCTTAGCAGTTTTTTTTTAAATGCCAATGGTCCTGTCATTGGTGTCTTTCACCTGCAATATCCTCGCCCTGGTTGTTTCTGTTAATGGTGCGTCCTGAATGTATTTAATATGTGAGATTATTTATACCTGAGAAAAACTTTGTTTTCTACTCTGTTATACTTTTTAAATTGTGACTCATTTGTCTACGGCTTCTTATTTATAAATACTGTCCTTATTTGGTAAGCGTTTAATTTATTATATCTTCTACTATTTATAACAAGATTACAGCTAGCTTTTATATGTCGCGTGCACTTAATGTAAACTCTTGCTGCCTTTCCCAATATAATTATTTTTAAATTTCTCCACAACAATTTTTTTCAAATTCGACTGAAAGTGTCACCTCAGAGAGTCAAAGGTTAGTAGATGCTTCGCATTTACTTAACAACGAGAGACCAGCAGTGATTGAGTTCATTCCAAATTTGCTAGCTTCTAATGACTCTATTTCAGTAGACTAACCTCCTTCGTTTTTTTTTAATTATCCCCCAAAAAGTATATATTTTTTTCAATATACCTATCAAAAGAATCGTCTTTTAATGTTGGTTCTGCATATGTATAATTCAATTAGTTTCACTACACCATTTAAAAGTTACGTGGCCTTACTTATTTTCTTTTATGGAACGTAATTCTTTTTGACAAGTCTTGTCAATACACCATTCGCGAAGTTTTATTTCGTCCTTGAGAAAAAATTTTTGCAGGAAGCTATGATGTCACTTTAGATCGGAGCTTATTTCTTTTCTGGGAACTTACGAGTATTTAGGCTAAAAAAATTTTTAAATTTCTTTTCTACGTGACGGTAGTAATTTTTACTGGCGAAATATAGTTGAAGGAAAACTTTGATGTTATTTACATACCGATTAAAGGAAAGAAAATATAAATATTTCTTTAGAGGCTTTTTACTCGTTTTGTTAAAATTTCAAAAGGTCATGTAGGCAAAATTCAGGATCATCTAGAGGGAGAAGGAGTGGAGGTAGGTATCTTACTTGCATTTCTTCATCTCTCTTACATTTAATGGGTTTAAAAGAAAGTTTTTGTGGATAATTCAGTAGGCCAAATTCAATATTTTCTTAGACCTTTTTGAACAATCTAAGTTGGTAAAATAGGTTAGATTTTCAGAATTTTTAGTGACCACAGTATATTTCAATCATTGTTTAGTGCATTAGAATTGATAACCACTGGTAAAGGACCAGAAGAAATGTTTTGAAGTTATTAAAAATTACTTACTGCCTGAAAAGTTGGCAAAATCAGAGAAAGGGCTTCTAATTATTAATAATTTTAAAATCTCTACTTTAAACACAACAAAACATGTTTGTTTCAAATCAAAAGTCAGCATGGCTTTAAAAATTAATTAATACAAATCATACTTAGAAACCTGATTTTCTCAATTCTTTTAAAAATAACTGCAGATAAAATATTGTTTGCAAACTGAACACCGATATGCAAGTATGTATGGTGGTTGTAGACTTTCCAGGTCCAAACTGGAAGTGCTGATCTCCATTTTGTGGTCCTTTAGCCAGAAAGAGCAGTATCAAGCTAGGGACCAGTTATCCTTTCCTTTTGCATGCTCTTCTTGCTTACCGTCCCCAGATTTCTTCAGGTGCTCATTTAAAGCTGGACCAACTCTTGCTGAACTAAGTCACTTCACTGACCCCCTATCCCAATCCAAATTTATTTTTATTTATTATTTTTTTTCCGTTATAATTGTCTTATGTAAATTTTAATCGGCTTGGGGACACACTTGTTATGCCCGTCTTTGCCTCATAATCCAATTTTCGGACTTAAAACGTTTTTTTTTATTTTTTATAGTACTTACGCGTTTTCCGTGGTCTTTAGAGTGTGGTTCATAACGCCTTGAATCCGAGTGTGGTTTTGTTGCCAGGTCTATTATCTTTAATCTTTGTTTCTCCTGATGTTTGGCCTTTTTCATAAGTGATTTCGCTACTTGTGCTGCTGACGAAGGAACTTGTTGCTGTCCTTCTGGTTTCTTTACTTTTCTCCATAATTTCTCTCTTAAGGAGGGTTTTCTTAACGATGGCCCAGGTTTAGTGATATCGGTTTCTGTAGAAGAATTATCGGTGTCACATTCTGTTAGCTCGCGTCTGGTAGATGGCGTTTGGTCCAAAAGCCATTTTTGTGTTAAGACTGTAGGTGAGTCTAATGTATGAAAATCAGATAATTCATTGATTCCTTCCAATTTGTCTTCCTCTTTGGGTTTCACCTTTGGTTCATTATAATTTAAACCATAATGTTGTGTTTGATGTTTTTCCTTTTTAGCATGCAATGAACAATGATTATTCTCTCTTGTCTGTCGTTGGGGTCTAGTTTCTTGTAGTGACTGTTAAGCTACACACCCCCACCTCTCTTCCCAACCGTTTCGCTCGATGAATATGTCATAAGCTTCACACGGTCTTCTTATAAATACTGTATTGTTTCCTCTATTTCTTCGTCCTTATACTGATGCTTTAGAAAATATGTTAAGTTATTTGGTAGAATTTTTACAATCCAGTAGGGCCTATGCCATTTCGGTTTTAAGTTTTTTGTTCCTTCCAGGTTGGTTTTGCATAAGTAAACCAAGTCTCCTAAACAGTAATTTGTTTTATTTTTGCTTGTTTGGTCATATTTTTCTTTTTGTTCTGTTTTCTCATCTTTCAGATTGTCTTTAACTTGTTCCATAGCTTTTTTCATTCGCATCACCATTTCTTGCTTATATTATTCTTGGTTGTAACATATACTATAAATCTGTATTTCATCTAAACAAATTCTGGGAACTATTAGATGTTGCAAAGAAATGGCGTTTCTTTTAAGGAACGTGAAAAAGCCGTATTTATTGCAAAGACTACAAATGGTAATTGTTCATTCCAATTTTCTTTTTCCTCTCTTGCATGTATTCCCAGCAGGTAAGCTAATTCCCTATCTTTACGTTCAACCTTTCCATTAGCTGCTGCCATATAAGACACTGTAAACCATCGTTTCACACCCAGATATTCTGTAATTTCGTCTAATAATTTGGCTCTAAAGCATGGCCCATTGTCGCTAAGTAAAACTAGGAAAAATTCCATGTTCCAAAAATAGGCGATTGACCAAAACTTTCGCAGTGGTTTTTGTCTTTTCGTCTTTAATTGGAAAAGTGTATAAGTATGAGTTAAAATGGTCGACTACGGTTAATACGCACCTGTTTCCTTTCATGGAAACTGGTAAACTTCCTTCTGATCCCCAAATGTCTATTGAAATTAATTCTCCTACCCCTGAAGGGGTGGGGTAGAGACCTAAGTCGGCCCTAGGGGTCTTTGGTGGCGACTTTTGTTTTTCACACTCTTGGCAGCTTTGTATGAAAGCTTTTACTTTTGAGTACATTTTTGGACAATAAAAATTTCCTTTTAGCCTCCCCATAGTTTTTGCTTCTCCCATGTGACAGCCATTCGTTCCATGTGCCATCTGTAAGATTTTTACTTTCGTCAAGATCAAAATTATCTAAGTCCTTTAAAAAATGTTTAAAGTGCTCTGGCAGTTCCGTTCCTTTCGATAAAAAGGATTTCATCGCTAAACGAAAATCATCTTTATCTTGATAATTCGAAATATTTTTATTAGATATTATTTCTAGCTCTTCACAGTTCATTTTGGATGGTTGTTATCAAATTTCCTTCCGTATCTGGATTTCGTGACAAATAGTCTGGTAAAATGTTTGTACGGCCCTTTATATATATTGGGTATATAAATATGCTTGCAGATCTAGTATCCACCGTGTAAGCCAGGCTGAAGTACTTTGCATCGTATGTAGACAAATTAATGATTTTTGGTCTACGCGTAAAATGAATTTTTTCCCAAGTAAAAATTGTCGAAAATATTCTGTAAAAACTACAACTGCTAAACATTCCCTTTCAACTGTCGAATATTTCCTTTCTGCCTCCGACAGTGACCTGCTGGCGTATTGGACTATTGATTCTACTCCTTCAGAATTTATGTTTAATAATATGGCTCCTATACCGCACCCCGAAGCATCTATTTGCAAACAGAAGTCTTGTGACAAATCTGGTAGTTTAAGTATTGGTGCCAGTAATAATTGCCTTTTTATTTCATTAAGCGCTTGTTTTGCGTTCGCTGGACATTCGAATCTACCTGATTATTTCAAAAGGTTTGTCAAAGGTTGCACCATTGTTGCGTAATATTTAATATATCGTCTGAAATATCTCAAAAAACTACAAACTCATTTGCAGCTTTTTTTATCTTTAGGAGGCTGTAAATTTTCTATGGCTGTAAATTTTTTTGAATACGGTGAAATAGTACCTTGGTTTATCAGGTGTCCAAGAAAAACTAATTTTGGTACCACTATTTTTAACTTTTCTAGTTTTAATTTTAAGCCTGCTTTTCAAACTTTTCCAGTATTTTTCTAAGTCCGACCAAGTGGTCTTCCAGGTTTTCATTAAACAAAATTACATCATCTAATTAAGCCAAGGTATCTTTTTTCCTTCCTGGTTCGTTATCTTTTAACATCAAATTGTTTAGTTAACTCAAAAAATTTTGACTAAATGATAATCCAAAAAGCATAAGTTCAAATGAGAACGTTCGTCCGTCGTTTACGAATATTGTTGCTTTATGCTTCTTTTCTTCATCTAAAGTGATTTACCAATATCATGCTATTAAGTCAAAACTAGTGTAATATTTTGAACCTCCTAGCGAATCTAAAATTGTATCAATTCTTGGTAACTTCATCACACCGTGACGGCATTTAGTACTCTAAAATCTATACATAATCTCCAGGTGTTATCTTTTTTCCTGACTATTACTAGTGGAAAACATCAATCGCTAACACTTTCTTTAATTATTCCCTGATCTTCCATTTACCTTATTTGGCTTTCTAGTTATGGTTTTAAATGATAAGGTGTTTTATACGGTGATTTTCTGATTGGAGGGCCCTCTGTTGATATCTTGTGAGTGATTAAGTGAGTTAATCCGTAATCCGCTTTGTGTCTTGTGAAAGTCCATTTGAGATCTCAAAGAAAATTTTCAACTCAAGTTTTTACATTTTCTGGTAAATGTTTTAAATCAAATTGTTGCAAAAAATCCGTTTCTGACATTCCATACTTTTCTTGTGGTTGCAATGAGGATAATTGTTCGTAGCTAGTGAAATTTACGCCTAATTCTGGACTGTTTAGATATTTTATTTCTGAATTTGAAATCTTTTCCACTGATTCAAGTTCTATCTGGTTCAGTCTTACTTTATTATTACTTAGATTTGAAATTTCTAAGCGTGCTAAACTATTTCAATTTTTATAACTTGGCTTTTCATGAAAAGCATGGAGTATTCTTTTATGGTGTATCCTCCTATCATCATTTCTATGGTTTTAAGCGTTCCTTCTACTGTGATTGATTTCACTAGAACTTGAGAAGTCGTTCCCCCTTATATTGTTATTTTTCCGCTTATTTTTAGGTTCTGATTCAAATCTTCACTTTCGTTATCTGTTGTTATGCAAATTTGCCTTTTATTTCCATTTGCCTGGTTTATGGTTATTGTATCAGATATGGGTTCCCATACAATCCCATATTTTCTGATGGCATCTACTCCTAGAATACAAGGAAATGGTAGCTGCTTGCATATAATCACTGTTACCGTTATTTCTTTATCCCCTATGCTAAATTTAAATGTACATTCTCCTAAAATTGTCAGCCTGTGCCCTGTCACTGATGTTAGGGTATTCTGGCATCTGCTTACGCGATTTTTGACACTAGGAGGAAACCTCTTAAAAACTTCCTCTCGAATTAATGATTTAGATGCACCTGTATCTAGTAAATTTTGAAAACACTCAATTTTAAAACAAAGCAAAATCGGTAGACTATTATTATTTGCTTTTGTATCGCAACATTCTAAACTATATAGGGGTCTTTGTAAGGAAACAGGTCTGTCGACCCTTACAGCCTGGTTTCTCCGTTTAAATGCCCACTGTTTTGCCAAAAGTTTCTGGGGTTATCCCAGTTTTCTTCAGCGTTGCTACTTTGACCCTGGGTATTGTTAACCGTTTGCTTCCTAGGCCTAGGCTAAATTCAGGAATATTATTAGGTGTTTGCCAAGTATTATTTGTTCCATCCCTTTCTAAACTCTTGCCCCCCTACGTACTAAACTGGTGTTTTATTTGTTACGTCTGGTTTTCTTTGGGTATTTTATGCCAGCAATCTGCCGCATAGTGATTTGGTCTGCCACAATAATAGAAATTGAATCTTTTCCTGTATTACTTGGTAATTTACCGTTCCTCATGGGGTCTATACCTATTTCTATATATTCTTGATCTGCAACCATTTGCTCTATAATTTTCCTCGGGAGGAGGAGGTGGGTGTTCATAATACTTGGTATTCCAAGTGATTAAGGATCTAATACCATGGGGTTGGTCGTCAAATGGGGAGGGGTCAGTCCATGATGGGAAGGTTTGGCCTTCCTCGTGCCTTTTTGGTTCACGATTTGGCTCCTCAAAGTTCACCCTCTTCTGTCCCCTTTCATATTTTATACTTTCTTGGGCTCCTGTGTTATTTATTGACATCTGATCAAACCTTTTCGTAGCCTCGTCAATTTTTACCTCTGTTTCGACTAGTATTATAGTCTGCTCTAAATTTTCAGGTTTTCGTGATAATATTAGTCTTAATAACTTTTTTGGTAACCCTTGGGTAAAATTATGTAGTTGTACTTTCTGTACTGTCTAGGCATTTCCGCCTTTCTCTAATTGTAAGCATACGGATCAACAAATTTTGTCTGCATATTCCCTGATACTAGTTGACGTATTGAATGTCACTACCTCTGTTCTTAGCCTCTCGGAGATGCTTGTCTCTATGAATCTTGTTTAAAAAAATTCAATTAGAGTACTGATGTCATTGGGCTCTTTTTCCTTAATTGCCTCAAAATGTTTAAGGGCGCTTCCCTTTTATCTGGCTGCAACGCATTTCTCCTTGACCTTATCCTCAAACGCTTCAGTTAGTTCGTCGAAAATTTTTAATTTTTCGATAAACTCATCTACGTCTGAATTTCACGCGTATTCTGGTATAATTTTTGCAATTTCAAGTACCGTTGATAGGGAAGTCATTTTTTCCTCTGGTAAAGCCATTTTATTTCAGTCTACTATTTTTATCTAGTCCTCTTGACCCAGTTTTTCCAATGGCTACCAGTTGTTGTAAAGTGTATTTATGGTATTTGGGTGATGTTATCGTAGATGCCTTTATTTCTCCCTCTATAGGGGAGGTAAACTCTGGCCCGAAGGTAATTAAACTTTGGTAGCGTGCCTTAGGCTATGACCGAACTAATGAGGCGTACCAACTGGGTATGTTCGAGGGACTAAAGATAGATCGTAGAGAGGTTGGCTATAATGCACTATTTTTATTCAGTTAACATATAATAATACTAGATATATATTTTCTACTGGGACTGACTGTCCCAAGTAGACGACAAGTCTCGGAAAACTACAATAATACATAATAGGATACTTAGAAACTTACAATGATCCTACAAGATTCCAAGGTATTTCTAAAAACAACAGACCAGAGGTTAGTCCGGAATAAAGTTAGTATCAGTCTACCCCTTCCCATAAAATGTATCTTTTATACATTTTTATCAACCACACCTTCCTTTAACCAACCGACGCAATAGCTAGGAAGTGGTGATTTCTCAATTTCCCGTTAAGCAAAACTTGGCAGGATATATTCCTTATCTTAATAAAAAGTGGTATGGCTAAAATTTGTATTTGCGTCTTAATATATTTTTACTAAATGAATAATTAACTAAATTAGAAAGCTTTACCACATTAGCTACTTTTGGCTATCTTGGCAAGGGGTTACCTTAGGAAAATGAAAGTCTCAATGATGGGCCTACAGGCTAATATATGTCCAGGGAAGGTATTTTGAAATACCTACCTCCACTCCTTCTCCCTCTAGAGGTCCCTGAAATTTGCCTACATGACCTATTGAAATTTAAACAAAGCAAAATTTTACCTTAATTTTCAGTTATCAGTATCTTTTTCTCTGTCTTTAGTTCTGAAAATACAACTCCTGTTACTTGAGTAAAATTTTAAGCTACATTAATGTTTTTTTTTCTTCAAAATTTGGGAATTGTATTGGAACAAAACAGGTTTTCTTTACAAGGTACAAAACCTTGTAAAGTGGGATTGAGCAAATTTGTGAAGCTGAAAACAATTTTGTTGTACTTAATTTAGGCAGAAGATCTAATTTCTAAAGTTTCAGTTTTATGACATTCAGATGTTTAAGGGTCATCAGATGTCAGGACCCTTTAGAGGGAGAAGGAGTGGATATAGGTACTTCAAAATACCTTTCTGGGACATACTTTGGCATGTAGACCCCTCCTTGGAAGTTTCATTTTCCTAACCTAACCCCTTTCCAAAATAGCCAAAAGTAGCTTAAGCAGAATTTTACTGTGAAATTGGCAGCAACTATGACTTGAGTTGTTATTTCAATATTTTCGTTTTTCAAATAATTTTACTGTCTGGTCAGATTGGTGTTCCTGGCTAAATGGTTGACACTCTGGGTTGGGAATCCTTTGTCCAAGGAGCACAAGTTTAATTCCTGGCATTGCCAGTTTATTTGGATTGGGATAGGGGGTCAGTGAATTGACTTAGCTCAGCAAGAGTTGGTCCAGTTTTAAATGAGGACCTGAAGAAATCTGGGGAAGGTAAGCAAGAAGAGCATGCAAAAGGAAAGGATAACTGGTCCCTAGCTTGATACTGCTCTTTCTGGCTAAAGGACCACAAAATGGAGATCAGCACTTCCAGTTTGGACCTGGAAAGTCTACAACCACCATACATACTTGCATATTGGTGTTCTGTTTGCAAATAATATTTTATCTGCAGTTATTTTTAAAAGAATTGAGACTATCAGGTTTCTAAGTATGATTTGTATTAATTAATTTTTAAAGCCATGCTGCCTTTTGATTTGAAACAAACATGTTTTGTTGACTTTAAAGTAGAGATTTTGAAATTATTAATAATTAGAAGCCCTTTCTCTGATTTTGCCAACTTTTCAGGCAGTAAGTAATTTTTAATAACTGCAAAATATTTCTTTTTGTCCTTTACCAGTGGTTATCCATTCTAATGCACTAAACAATGATTGAAAAATACTGTGGTCACTAAAAAGTCTGAAAATCTAACCTATTTTACCAACTTACATTGTTCAAAAAAGGTCTAAGAAAATATTGAATTTGGCGTACTGAATTATCCACAAAAACTTTCTTTTAAACCCATTAAATGTAAGAGAGATGAAGAAATGCAAGTAAGATGGTCCTTCCTTTTGCCTGAATAATGGATGCATGGACAAGAGTGTGGGTCATGAGATATTGCTGATGAATGTACTGAGGGATGAATGATTTGCAAGATTGAAAAATTGAGGGTGATTGAGGACAGAAGTAATATTTTGTGATGTGTTTGTGTTATACTTATATAGTATTAAGTATTTTAAATTTAATTTTCTTCTCTTTTTTTGTCATTGCCCTTGTGCTTTAGTGCAATAAGACTTACTTATGTCAATCTATTTTTTTTAAACAAACAGGATTTCTATATTTCCTAGCTTCAATAAAAGGGGACTTTCTTTGGATTCTTTTCCATCCAACTAAAAGCAGTAGGGGCAGCATCAGGTATAAGTGACCTTCCTCTTAGTCTACATACACAGGGGGAAATCATACAGCTCTATACTAGCCTATAATATACCCCCAACTTGCTTACTGTGCAAATATATAGCCCAAGTTATAAGTTTCCAATGTATTCTGCCACCTGCTACTTGCTTTCCAGTTTGTATTTTGTCACAATTGATTAAATTAATAGGTACTGGGGTTGGGGGACAGATTGAAAGTATAAATGGAAAATATGTGATTTTGAGACCCGGAATTCCAAGGGTGGGTAAAAACTTGCAAATAGACCTCTGGTATGAACAAGTAATTTGTAAGAAATGTATATCAATTTAAAGATTAAAAAAAAAATCTAACAGAAAATAAACAAGACAAATGAATAATTAAAAGTACCCTTTTATTACCATTTAATGAATTGCTACATATACAGATTACCCTTAAGACTGAAATGAACAAACCTAGAATTATGTATCTGTTTTCTTTAGACAGAATAAAGGAGCAAACCTCCAAGCTTTGACAAATTCAATCTGACTTTTGGCTCCTTTTCAAAGGGGACTTTCTTTGGATTCTTTTCCATCCAACTAAAAGCAGTAGGGGTAGCATCAGGTACAACTGACCTTCATCTTATTCTACATACACAGGGGGAAATCATGCAGATCTATACTAGCCAATAATTTACCCCCAACTTGCCTAATGTGCAAATATATAGCCCAAGTTGCATATTTCTAATGTATTATGCCACCTGCTACTTGTTTTCTAGTTTGTATTTTGTCACAGTTGATTAAATTAATAGGTACTAGGGTTGAGGGACAGATTGAAAGAATAAATGGAAAATATGTTATTTTGAGACCCATAATTCCAATTTTGGGAAAAAACTTGCAAATAGACCTCTGGTATGGACAAGCAATTTGTGAGAAATGTATATCAATTTAAAGATTAAAAAAAAAATCTACAGAAAATAAACAATACATATGAATAATTAAAAGTACCCTTTTATTACCATTTAATGAATTGCTCCAAATACAGATTACCTTTAAGATTGAAATGAACAAAGCTACAATTATGTATCTGTTTTCTTTAGACAGACTGAATGGGCAAACCTCCAAGCTTTGACAAATTCAATCTTACTTTTGCCTCCTTTTCAAAGGAGACTTTCTTTGGATTCTTTTCCATCCAACTAAAAGCAGTAGGGGCAGAATCAGGGACAAGTGACCTTCTTCTTAGTCTACATACACAGGGGAAAATCATGCAGCTCTATACTAGCCTATCATTTACCCCCAACTTGCCTAGTGTGCAAATATATAGCCCAAATTATATATTTCCAATGTATTCTGCCACCTGCTACTTGCTTTCCTGTTTGTATTTTGTCACAATTGATTAAATTAATAGGTAGGCTACTAGAGTTGAGGGACAGATTGAAAGAATAAATATAAAAAAATTTATTTTGAGACCCAGAAGATTTCTGGTATGAGCAAGTAATCTGTAAGAAATGTATATCAATTTAAAGATTAAAAAAAAAAATCCTACAGAAAATAAAAAAGACAAATGAACAAATAAAAGTACCCTTTTACCACCATTTGAAGAATTGCCCTAAATACAGATTACCTTTAATATGGCAATGAACAAAGCTACAATTATGTATCTGTTTTCTTTAGACAGACTGAAGGGACAAACCTCCAAGCTTTGAAAAATGCAAGCTTACTTTTGTCTCTTTTTCAATGGGGATTTTCTTTGGATTATTTTCTATCCAACTAAAAGCAGTAGGGGCAGCATCAGGTACAAGTGACCTTCATCTTATTCTACATACACAGGGGGAAATCATGCAGATCTATACTAGCCAATAATTTACCCCCAACTTGCCTAATGTGCAAATATATAGCCCAAGTTGCATATTTCTAATGTAATATGCCACCTGCTACTTGTTTTCCAGTTTGTATTCTGTCACAGTTGATTAAATTAATAGGTAGGCTACTAGAGTTGAGGGACAGATTGAAAGAATAAATATAAAAAATGTTATTTTGAGACCCAGAAGATCTCTGGTATGAACAAGTAATTTGTAAGAAATGTATATCAATTTAAATATTAAAAAAAACTTCAGAAAATAAACAAGACAAATGAATAAATAAAAGTACCCTTTTACCACCATTTAATGAATTGCCACAAATACAGATTACCCTTAAGACTGAAATGAACAAAGCTACAATTATGTATCTGCTTTCTTCAGACAGACTGAAGGGGCAAACCTCCAAGCTTTGACAAATGCAATCTTACTTTTGGCTCCTTTTCAAAGGGGACTTTCTTTGGATTCTTTTCTATCCAACTAAAAACAGTAGGGGCAGCATCAGGTACAAGTGATCTTCCTCTTAGTCTAAATACCCAGGAGGAAATCATGCGGCTCTATACTAGCCTAATGTAACAATATACAGCCCAAATCATATATTTTCAATGTATTCTACTGCCTGTAATTTGTTTTCCAGTTTGTGTTTTGTCACAGTTGATTAAATTAATGGGTACTAGGGTTGAGGGAGAGATTGAAAGAATAAATAGAAAATATATAATTTGAGCTATAGATTTCTATATTAGGAGCAGTGCTTCCACTATGTCAAATTTTTCCGGAATTGTCGGATTTTTGGCCCTCTTGTCGAAAAAAAAAATAATAGTGTCAGACGTAGGAATTGTGTCGGATTTTCAGTAAAAACAACGGATATTTGCCCGATTTTTAATTTTTCTAGATTTGTTTTCTATTTTTAACTGGACAAGGAAAAAATTTATCACTAGCTTAAGAAAGGTGAAAATTTTGAAAATTTATACATGTATCTTTGCTTCTGCTTCTAATTTGGGATCTAATCTTAGGAAAGTTAAGGTGAGACTTTTTGCCATTATAAGGTTAGACAAGAAAGATCAAATAACTGGGCTTGCTATTCTCAACAAAGCAGACGAGAGCTAGACTGCTATGGCCACTCATCGGTTCATAGTTTTGAAAATGTGAAAACATAGCGCACCAAAATGAAGTTAGTAATTTGGGTCGTGAGATCAAAGAAAGATAGTAGAAGAATGGCGGAATATAGTGCTTTTTGATCTTCCAAATGTGACAGATGTCTGTGATTCTTGGCGTAACGTGGCTTCAATAAAAACATTCAGTGAACCTCAGAGGTTCTCAAACATAGTCGGCATTGTTCAGTACCTTTTGACCTTACCATTTTCGAATGCTATTGTGGAGCGGTTCTTTTCAACCTTGAAAGATGTTAAAACAGATCATAGAAACACACTCAAAAGCGGGACCCTTGCCTCAATTGTGCAGGCCAAGTCTGGCACGAAAAGAAAGAGACATGTGTCCCTTGATTTAGGAGTCGATGCTCCGCTCTTAAAATTACTCAAAATTGTAAAAGCCAACACGACAGCAGAGGAGTGCGTTCAGTGTAGTTACAAAAAGTGATGTTAAAAAAAAATATAAAAGTTTGCTTTTTATTAGAGGAAAAAACATGATTTTACGTGAATTTTTTAAAATATATGAGATTAAAAAGAATAAAAGTTAATCTGAATAAGGTGCGATTTTTTTGAATGGTAAAGATATATGTTACCATTGATGGAGGAGGAGCCGTAGGACAGACAATGTAAAATCTGGTCTCGTGAGAAAAAAAAATTTCTATGCGACGGAATATTGTCAGATTTTTGGTTGGAGTCGGAAATTTGTCGGATTTTGGACCAGTGTGATGTCAGAAAAAATGTCAGATTTTCTGGGGTTGGGTGTCGGAATTTTCAGACTTTTTAAACAGACCAGTCGGAAATCTGGTAGGAACAAAATGGAAGCACTGATTAGGAGGGTTGGAAGACAACAGAGCTGCATGTAAAATGTTTAAGCTATAATTATTATGCAAATCATGAAGGGTCACTTTTTTAACATGTGTTCTTCTCTAGGCCTACAGGTCCTTCTCGAGGCTTATACCACAACAAGCACCGTGTACCCTGAGAAAAAGGAGTAGCAACAAGCGACATATACATAAGCACATGTTATTTAACGACAACTTCTCTAATGCTTAACTATGACCCCCTCAGAAATATTTACAAGAAATGAGTAACAGATAATATGAAATTTAAATGGTAATCAGGGACAGGATACAGGCCAAAGAGGGCAAAAACAGGGCTAAATAAATGGAGTTCAAAGATAGATGGTGATTTTCTAAAAGAATAAACAGTTCCCTGGCTGGTTTATGACTAAATTAGCGATAGAGAAGCTAATGAAGCAACATCCAAGTCGGTATCTTCAGTCATGACTTCTAATGTTTGAATATTTTGCCAATATTTGCAATTTTGCGGTTCGGATACGTGTGAACATTCTCCTTAAGGGGGTTTTCCGCCGTCTAATTGTTGGCTAACAAAAATTTGTTTGGACAGCGGAAACAGAATTGTTAGCTAACAGAAATAGTTAGCTCACAATTTGCAGAAACATGATATTGGGCAGAAAATTCAAAGAAAAATTCTGACCAAGATAGTGTTGCTGTGAGTTTATCTCAGCTTGATAATACCCAACTGATACGAAGCTTTGAAATTCAATCAATAGAATATTTCAATGTTCATATCTCATAGAAAAAAAATATAACTATTAATGCCAGCAAGTGAAACAAAAACACAAAACATTTTATTAATTGGCAAAGTACATTGAATTTAGGCGAAATTATAATACCAGTGCTTAAGATTTCCTAAAGTAACTGTTTAGTGCATTTACATAAATTATCCCATGTATGGAGGAAGTGGATCAACCAAGTAAAAACTATAATTTGATTGCTTTAGTGAAATCGTTAGATTTTTGATCATATCAAATTACTATGACTACGTGACAATCTTGTTGTTTTCCTATTTTTTCAACGGAAGAATGGATTTTTTTTTTCAATGAGATTACCAGAAAAGATATTTCTAATAAACTAAAAGGGGAAAGGAAAAAAAAATAAGAAATAGCAGAAGTTCTCGATTCTCTATCAATATTGTAAGCATAAAAAGTACCCATCTTTCTTATTTTTGAATATTTTGCTTTAAATTCCCCAACAATTTCCTTCAATAAGCATTCGATTTGTTAGAGAAATGTTCTAGCAATGTTAGCTAACAATTTTTACTTGGACGGCGGAAAAACGATTGTTGGGAAAAATGTTAGCGAACAGTTTTCTGTTGGACGGCGGAAAAATCCCTTTATTCTCCCTATAGGAAATCCCATGCGTTTTTCCCAAACGTCTGAACTTACTCTAAGGGCGACCGTATGTCCTAGTGAGTTTTTTTTTGTTTTTCGTTTTTTCTTTTCTTTTTTAAATGAAGCAGCTGAGAAATTAGCAAAATTTTCACTAAGAAGTGTATTCTTATTATCCTTAGATTCACGTTTAAGGAATACAAAGTAAAAAGAAAAACTTGAAGAAAACAGCACCAACAATATTAAATGTTAGAAAAAGTTATTTTGTTTTTCATCTTGCTTTTTCGTTCTAGGAATATGAGCAGATTTCTGGCGTGACTGTTGCCCCTGCAGGCCTGTTTCTAACCCCAAGTGGAATGCTTGGTGCATCTCCTGATGGCATTGTATCAGCAGAAAAGCTGGTGGAAGTCAAGTGCCCGTATACTCAAAGACTGGATGGTGTTGTTGCCAGTGCGAATACACATATATCAAACAGTTACCTGAAGAAAGACAGTGCCAACTACTATTACCTTGACCGTTCTCACCCTCTTGGTAATAAATATTACAACCAAATCCAAGGGCAGCTATTTATAACTGGTTGGTGGTCTTGTGATCTTTGTGTCTGGTCTGAAAAGAGCACATTAATATTGGAAATAGTGAGAGACGAATCATGGAGTGAAAATATTTGTGCTCTTGAAAACATCTATGTTTACGTCTTTCTTCCAGAATATTTGAAGAGAATATCTGCTCAGTGCTAGTGAAAATGTTTCTGGCGTTCCCTTATCCCTTAAGTTTCATAAGATCTGAGCTTCTCATATTTTTCTTGTTGGTCTTAATTTTTATCTACAATCATTCGTGGCTAATTTAAGTCCTTTAATATGAGCTGAAAATAAACTTAAGAAATTTTGCCCATAACTTTCTTTTAAATGGTTTTTTTGGTTGGCTTTAGCGGCGTAGCCAGGATTTTGTTTTGGAGGCGGCTTGTCAGTCTACCTAATATGGTAGTCATGAAAGCAAAAAAAACAGTATCGATTGTAGTGGCGGATCCAGGATTTACGGTGAAGGGAGAGGGACAGGCAAGAAACCACTCTAAAAAAAAACAAAAAAAAACTGAAAAATTACAAGGGGGCAGGCCGGGCCGCTTCCCTCCTGGCTATGCCACTGGTTGGCTCTAAGGTTTTATCCTACATAAACGCTACTAATATTGCCAAAACTATTATTTCTGTTATTATTGGCTACTCTTTGCTACACCTAATCTGTTGTATTTAAGAAAAGCAAGCACCAGACCAAGCTTTTGAGAAATTGATTTTGAAGTTGACTTGAAACTGTCAATTTTAATGCATAGATCAAGCTTTTTGTTTGTAACTTATATCCATTGCATATGAAACATCCCAAAATGGAAAGATTAAAATGGTGCGTCCTTTTATTTCAAAGTTTCATGTAGAATGTCACCACAAACAAACGCCTGCTTTGGTTGAGCTGTTTTTTTAACTTAACAGGAATAGTACAGTTAAGCAAACATGGCTATAAAGGTACTCTCAAGTCAAAAAGTCAACAAAATAAAAAAAAATTTTCAAATGAATTTCAAGTAAGTGATTGGAAAAGAAGTCTACCACAGATGGGGTTGGTGAGGCCGCAGCAATTATTGGATTCTGCAAGTTTACCAATGAAGCACATAGCTGGAAGATCATAGAAGCTTTATGCCTTAACTGGTAGGGTATTTTGTCAAGAATTCGATAGTTCTTGATCCTCTCTATGCTCCTTTCCACATGTACACGAGCTCTAGCAATTTTTGTGGTAAACTTAACTTGCTGTTCAGTAAATTGACCACCAACATGAAATGGAGGGATGTTAAGTACAACACCAGGGGGCATGATATCCTGAATCGTGAATCCTTTATCTGCCAACACAAGATCTCCTGGTTGGCACTTCTTCAAAATTCAACTTAGACTTGTAATTTCTTTATCACTCACGCTGCCAGGATATAAACTGCTAGCAAAAATAATTGCTCCATTAGGTGCCAAGCCTACCAATCCCTTCACAGTATTTCTGGACTTGTAATGGGAGTAAGTTGCTTTTTACAACTCCATATTTCCCCTTGGCACATCAATCTCAATCCCAGTGCCATCAATTATCAATGTACGGTTTGGAAAATCACTAAAAACAGCAGGTAAGGTTGTCCTATTCTTCATCACTGAAGGGTATGGTGTTTTCTCAACGAGGTTTACATAAAGTACTTCATGTAGAACAGGAACAATCGTGTTGAAAACATTGTCAACTGTAGTTCTGCTGACTCCAAACCTGGTTCCAAGATCTTTCAAATGGAAGGTTCATTCTCAGTTTCATCAGAGTCATCAATACTTGTTCTTCCAACTTAAGAGTTTCAACTTTCCAATTGAGGTGATATTTAAAGGGTATTGTCTTCAAAACTTCAACTATGAAAGTAAATGGATTCTCATTCGGAAAACCACAATATAAACCCCACAATTCATGCTTGTTTCTGAGCACTTGCACTGTTAGTCTTTCTTGTGCATATTTAAGTTCTTGTTCCAGAGTCTCTATTTTTTCTTTCAAGTCTTCATTTTCGCTGCTCAACAACCTCACATCCACCTTCAAGATTAACTTCCTTGGACTTACACTTGCTTTATCAGACTGAGAAGGGTTACTACCGCTAGCCCTTTCTCCTCCAGTGTCAAGTAGGGCTTGATCTTCCTCAGCATTCAGTATCATGCGGGGATTTTTCTGTGCTGGGAAGTCAAACAAATGTTCTCTATTCCAGAGGAATAAACTGGGATTGTTCTCCTTCTTTCCATCTTTGAAATAACATGAACATATCCTGTCACTTTTCCTAGGGCTTCCTGCATCTGCACGCCTGGAATAGAGGTTTTATTATTGTAGATGAAGCATTATTTGACTGCTACCTATGGGGACATTACTGACTTAGGGAGTGAGTAGTAAGTGGGTTTGGGACGGAGGATTATGGAGAGGGTTAAATTGTTTACATACATATTATGACAAATTGTTTAAAAAAAAAGCATAGAGGAAAAACAAAAAGATGCCGGTAAGAAAAATTCCTAGAAGAGGCTAACTCCTGTAAATTATTTTGTT
The DNA here is from genome assembly GCF_049724085.1 of Artemia sp. Qi Xiang Cuo. Taxonomy (NCBI): domain Eukaryota; kingdom Metazoa; phylum Arthropoda; class Branchiopoda; order Anostraca; family Artemiidae; genus Artemia; species Artemia sp. Qi Xiang Cuo. Next base: position 2,132,423 of record NC_142810.1, read on the forward strand.
GTATAATATTTTTCTTATTTTGTTGAGTGGTATAATAAGTGCAAGTGTATTTTATTTAACATGTTGTAAAAGACGACGGAAATTAGCCTTGTACTACCATGCTTGTCTTAATAAACTATGTCTATGTCTAAAAATTACTTTTCTCTAAATTTGCCAATTTGATCAAGATTGCATTTCTTCAGATGGAAAATTTTAATAGTAAGACTTGGAACAGTAGTTGTGGTGCAATGCAATACTTGACTGTTCATGGTTCGTTTTTTAAGCCTTACTTGATTAGCATTTTCTGTCGACAGAAATTGTTGGTTTGGTATTCTTTTTGCAATTCTCTGGTAACAGAAGGTTGAAGGGCTATAACTAGATGAATGCAATTACTATTACTTGACGTTGAGGAGAGCATAGGTGAGTTTGGAAGACAATAGAAGTTAGGTGAAAGAAGGTGAAAAATTCAAAACATATTTAAGCTGTTCTGGCCTTTTAATAGCATCTTTTATCAAAAGGCTAAAGAAAGTTTGTTGGACCTCATTTGAATCTCCTGCCCAGAATCTTGTTCAGTTTGGGATTCTATGATAACTTTGGTAAAGGTGCAGATTAGCTACCCCTTATTATAGGGGTAGCTAATTTAATATGAATGCACAAAGCATTCATATCAATAAGGCAAAAACACAATTTTATCCAATTGCTGGGATGTTAGCATATATACAAAATATATGAAAATATAGGGAGACTCAGGTGGAAAGGACTCATACATAAAAATATAAGGAGATTCAGATGGATAGCACAGAGCACTGCAATGACTTGCTACTGATCTTCTGCAAACTCGGACTTGCTATGCTGTATCCAGGTGGATCTATCAATTCTGCTTTCAGTTTTGAAACATTTTTGCCGAACTGTGTAGATTAATATGCTGTTGCGCAGAGGTATGGCTCAATAGAACCAGGATATACAGTAAGAAGTGGGTTGATTATATCCTGCTTCTACCAGGAAATATCTCTGCAATTTTACAGCCTGATTGACTGAGTAGCATAGCCTAGAGCAGCATAGCCTGCTCTGGTTGAGCTGTTTTTTTAACTTAACAGGAATAGTACAGTTAAGCAAACATGCCTGTAAAGGTACTCTCAAGTCAAAAAGTCAACAAAATAAAAAAAAAAATCAAATGAATTTCAAGTAAGTGATTGGAAAAAAAGTCTTTCATAGCCTACAGTAAAAACAAGTTGTTTTGTCTGGGGCAGCTAATCTGCACCTTTACTGAAAGGAATCTTAGTAGAAATTAGCATGCCAATCAAAAAGGGTTGTATACTGTAAAATTAGTAAAGATGGAGACTAGCGACCCATGGTAAAAAAAAAACTTATTTTTTACTCTATATTATTCAGCCAACTGAGCTATATACTTGCACAGATACTGTTCGGTAGAAGCAGAGTACAAACAAATCTCTTCTCACTGTAAATGCTGGTTCTATTGGCTTGTACCTCTGCACCCAATAGTACATGGGTAGCTAGTCTGTATCTTTACCGTCCTTTCCACTGCTATCATTCACTACTACTGCAGTTGAGCTAATAGTTAAGCTCTTACCTGCATAGCAAAAACCACTTTCTTTTTAGCTTTTTATCTTGAGGGAAAGGATAAAAAGAGCTTAGTTCCCACAAATTACAATGATTACAATTAGGAACAAAGCACAAGACCATTTTCCTATTGTAAAATTGCTTTGTTTGTCTCCAGATGATGATGATGATGCACTGATGACAACACGACTTGACAGACGTATTTCTACTTCTGGAATAAAACTTTTGATTGGATAAGTTTGGGGAAATAGTGGGCGTGGGAGAGGGCTAGTTTCCCCCCAATTTCCAATCGAATGAGCCTTTTTAAAAGTTTCTACGACAACAAATAGTCATCTCAAAGTTTCTATAAGATGCATTTCGGGAAAATACGAGGTGTGGGGGAGTATCCACCCTTTCATCATTCAATCGTAAAAAACGACACTAGGATTTCTGATTAAGGTTACATAAAAACCTTATATGCCCTCGGGGCATAACTTACAACCCTTGCGCTGAGGGCTTTAAAGGGGGCTCCTAAAAAGGGCACTAGAACATCTGATTTCCAATCAAATGAGCTCATTCCGGAGTTTATACCACCACCTTTTCCATAAAAACCTTATATGTCCTTGGAGCATAACTTTCAACCCATGCGCTGAGGGTCTTAGAGGGGGGTGTTATCCTCAAAGGCATAAATTCCATACCTTTCGACTACTTTGAATAAAATTACTTTCTCAAAATTTTGATTAGATGTGTGTTAGAAATTAATGGGCATGAGGGGGGGGGGGCTAGTTATCCTCCAATCACTTTTGAATAATATAAAGAGTGCTAGTCCTTTAAATTTTCAATTGAATTGAAATACAGTTTATGGAAAATAAGAGGGGAGGGAGGTATCCACCCTCCGTTCACTCTGAATCTCAAAAAGGACACTATAACATTTAATTACCAATCCCCTTAGTCCCCTCTGAAGTCTATACAATTACCCTTTCCAGATAAACTTTATATGCCCCCAGGGTATAACTTAAAACCCTTGCCCTCAGAGCTGTGGGGGGTTTTCATCCTCAAAGACATAATTTCTGGACCTTAAATTACGTTGAACAAAATGGCTATCTCAAAGTTTTTATTGGATGTGCTTAGGGAAATAGTAGGTGTGTTTGGAGGGGTTAGTTGCCCGTCAATCACTTTTGACTATTAAAAAGCGCACAAGCCTTTTCAATTTCCAATCAAATTAGCTGTTTTCTAAATTTCTACGCCAAAAAACGGCCGTCTCAAAATTTCTATCACAAGCATTTCAGGAAAATACGAAGTGTGAAGGGGATGGGGGGTATTCACACTCTGATCACTCTGAATCTTAAAAAGGGCACTAGAACTTCTTATTACCAATCCAATGAGTCCCCTCAGAAGTATACCATCACCCTTTCTTTGCATACCTTTGCATATACTCCCAGGACATAACATACAACCTGAGGGCTTTGTGGGGGGGGGTCCTCAGAGACAGAGTTTAGGGATCTCACAAATACGTTGAAGAAAATGGCTATCTTAAATTGTTTATTGGATGTGTTTGGGGAAATTGTGCACATGGGAAGAGGGGTAAATTGTCCTCTAATTACTTTCGACTATTAAAAGGGCACTAGCCATTTCAAGTTCCAATCGAATGAGCAATCAAATCAAATCGACAACAAATGACCATATCAAAATTTTATATCAAACGGATTTTGGGAAAATACGAGGTGTGAGGGGGCATCCGTCATCTGATCACTGAATCTTAAAAAGGGCATTAGAACTTCTTATTATCAATCCAATGAGTCCCCCTCCGAAGTTTATGCAATCACCCTTTCTATATATACCTTATATGCCCCCAAGGCTTAACTTACAACCCTTGCTCTGAGGACTCGGGGGGTTTCATTTTCAAAGACATAATTTCTGGACCTTTCATTTACGTTGTACAAAATGGCTATCTAAAAATTTTGATTTGATGTTTTTGGGAAAATTGTGGGCGTGGAAGGGGTGTTAGTTGCCTTTCAATCACTTTTAACTATTAAAAAGAGCACTACCAATTTCAATTTCCAATCGAATGAGCTCTTTTTGAAGTTTCTACGAAAACTCCTTCGATACGAAGTGCCCTGATCTAAAACCAACTCTTGTGTTGAGGGCTCTGGGGGGTTGTCATCCTCAAATACATAATTTTTGGAACTTTCAACCATGTTGAACAAAATGCCTATCTCAAAATTTTTATTGGATTTGTTCGGGGAAATGGTGGGCGTGGGAGGGATGTTTGTTGCCCTCCAATCACTTTCGACTATTAGAAAGGGCACTAGCCCTTTCAACTTTCAATCGAATGAGCCTTTTTCGAAGTTTCTACGATAACATATGGCCATCTCAAAATTTCTATCAGATATATTTTGGTAAAACACAAGGGGGGGGGGTTATCCATCCTCTCATCACTCTGAACATCATAAAGAGCACTAAAACTTCTGATTAGCTATCTAATGAGCCCCCTCTGAAGTTTATACGATCACTCTTTCCATATAAACGTTATATGCCCCCCGGGCATAAGTTACAACCCTTGCCCTGAGGGTTGTCATCTTCAAATACATACTTTCTTGACCTTTCAACTAAGTTAAACAAAATGGCTGTCCTCCTTGAAAACATATTTTCTATCTGGAAATCAACTACGCTGAACAAAATGGCAATCTCAAAATTTTGATTGGATGTGTTTGGGGAGATGGTGGGGGTGGAAGGGGTGTTAGTTGCCTTCCAATCGCTTTTGACTATTAAAAAAGTACTAGTCATTTCAATTTCCAATCAAATGAACCCGTTTTGAAGTTTCTACGACAGCTCCTTCGATACGAAGTGCCTTGGCTAAAACAGGAAAATAAATAATACATTGTTCCAACATCGTTCTTTACTTAGGCAGTGCTATTGCCCTGTCTATGAAACTTTATATGTTTCCAGGGCATAACTTAAAACCCTTGCGCTGAGGGCTATAGGGAGTTTGTCATCCTCGACTACATAATTTCTGGACCTTTCAATTACGTTGAACTTGTCTCAAACTTTTAATTGGATGTGTTTGGGAAAATGGTGGGTGTGGGAGGGGGGTTTGTTGCCCTCTAATCACTTTCAACTATTAAAAATTCCCCTAGTCCATTTAATTTACAATCAAGTCAACCTTTATCGAAGTTTCTACAATACTAAATGACAATTTTGAAATTCCTATCAGATGGATTTCGGGAAAATTCGAAGTTTGGTTGGGAAGATCTTCACCCTCGCATCACCTTAAATATCATCAAGAGAACAAATTTTGAGTTTTCCATTCAATTAGCCTCCTCCGAAGTTTATACGATCTTCTATTTTATATATTATTAAAAAAAAACTTAGCATGAAATAAGTTTTTAAAAAAAAAGTACATAACTCTATTAAACCAAAAATGAACTAAAATAGAATCAAATAATCCACCACTACGACAAATCAGTATCAATAAATAAATGAAACCCAAAACAAACAAAAACTAAAAAAAGTCAAACTCAAAACGAGCAGAAATTAATCTGAGTAGGGTTCTAAACTATATGCTATCTAGAAGCCAGAATATATATATTAATTTAATGAAAAAAATTTAGATTAATAGAATGAAAAAATGTTCAGTCTAAAGATAGTATACATATGCTGATATTTATTCCTTAAAATCTTGATCTATTTTTGATTTCTTAAAGTTATAAAAGTGAAAGAATTTAAAAAAAAATATCAGTAAAGTACAAATTATATTACAAATTATCATACAAATTATATTACAAATTATCATACAAAATTATCGTACAAATCATATTGCAATTATATAGTACAAACTATCGGAAATTTTTTGGGAAATAATGGGCTGGGGGGGGGGATTCTCCCTCTGACTACTTTCGACTATTATAAAGGGAAATAGCCCTCTCAATTTCCAAGGGATAGAGCCCTTTTTGAACTTTTTATGACAACACTTTCTATATGACATTATATGCCCCAAGGGCATAACTTACAATCTCACCCCTAAGGACTGTGGGGTCGGGGTTGTCATAATCAAAAACAGAATTTCTGGAGCTTTCAACTACGTTCAACAAAATTGCTATATCAAAATGTTGATCAGAAGTGTTTGGGGAAATAATGGGTATGGGGGGGGGGGACATTCGCCCTCTGATCAGTTTTGACTATTAATAAGGGCACTAGCCCTCTCAATTCCCAATTGAATGAGTCTTTTTTTAATCTTCTACGACAACGCTGGCAAAGACCTAATTTCCAAAACTTCCAACCACGTTTAACAAAATGTCTATCTCAAAATTTTAATTGGATGTGTGTGGGGAAATTTTGGGCGTGAGAGGGGCGTTAGTTGCCCTCCAATCACTTTCGACTATTAAATAGGGCACTAGTGCTTTCAATTTCCAATCGAATGAGCCCTTTTTGAAGTTTCTACGACAACGCTTTCTATAAAACCTTATATGCCCCCAGGGCATAACTTACAACCCTTGCGCTGAGGGCTCTGGGGGGTGTGACATCCTCAAAGACATAATTACCGGACTTCTAAACTACGTTGAACAAAATGGCTATCTGAAACTTTTTATTGAATGTTTTTAGGGAAATGATGGGCGTGGGAGGGGTGTTAGTTTTCCTCCAATCACTTTTGACTATTAAAAAAGGCACTAGCCCTTCGAAGTTTTTGAAGTTTCTGTGACAACACTCTATAAGAAATATATATGCCCCCAGGGCATAATTTACAACCCTTCCCTTAAGGGGTGAGTGTGTGGGGGGGGGGGTTATCATCCTCAAAGAAATAATATCAAGAGATGTCAACTACGCAGAAAAAAATGGCCACCACAAAAAACTAATTTCCAGAACTTTAAACTACGTTAAAAAAAATGGCTATCTCGAAATTGTAATTAAATATATTTAGGGAAGTGGTGGATGTGAGAGGGGGGTTAGTTGCCCTCCAATCATTTTCGACTATTAAAAAGGGTACTAGTTCTTTCAATTTCCAATCGAATGAGCCCTTTTTGAAGCTTTTACAATAGCGCTTTTTATAAAAACCTTGTATGCCCACAGGGCATAACTTATAACCCTTACCCTGAGGGTTGCTGGGGGGGAGGGGGGTGTCATCTTCAATGAACTAAGTTACAAAACTTTCAACTACGTTGAAAAAATGGCTATCTCAAAATTTTGATTGGATGTGTTTCGGGATATGATGGGCGTGAGAGGGAAGTTAGTTGCCTTCCCAAAATTTTGACTTCTAAAAAGGGTACCGGCCCTTTCAATTTCCAGTTGAGTGAGCCCTTTATGAAGTTTCTACGACAACGCTATCTTTAAAACCTTATATGGCCACAGGGCGTAACTTACAAACCTTTCCTTGAGGGGTGTGAGGGGTTTGTCACCCTAAAAAACATAATTTTCAGAACTTTCAACTACTTTGAACCAAATGGCTATCTCACAGTTTTGATTGGTTGTGTTTGGGGAAATTTTGGTCGTGACAGGGAGGATAGTTATCCTCCAATCACTTTTAACTTTTAGAAAGGGCACTAGCCTTTTCAATTTCCAATGAAATAAGCCCATTTTGTAAGTTTCTAAAACAACTCTTTCTATAAAAACCTAATATGCCCCCAGGGAATAACTTGGAACCCTCACCCTTAGGGCTGTTGGGGGGGGGGGGGTTATAATCCTCAAGAACCTAATTTCCAGAATAAGGTTAGCTTTCAACTACGTTGAACAAAATGGATAACTCAAAATTTTTATTGGATATGTTTGGGGATATGGTGGGCGTGAGAGGTTAGTTGCCCTACAATCACTTTCGACTATTAAAAGGGCACTAGCCCTTTTAATTTCTAATCGAATGAGCCCTTTTTTAAGTTTCTACAACATCGCTATCTATAAAAATCTTATATGTCCCCAGGGCATAGCTTACATCCCTTGCCCTGAGGGCTCTGCGGGGGCTATCCTCCTCAAACACCCAATTTTCAAATGTTTTAAATATTTTGAACAAAATGGTTATATAAAAATTTAGAATGGAGGGTTTTGGAGAAAGGTGGGCATGAGAGGGGGGATAGCTTCCCTTCAATCACTTTTAACTATGAAAAAGGGCACTAGCCCTTTGAATTTCTAATCGAGTGAGCCATTTTTCGAGTCTCTACGACAAAGCTTTCACTGTGTTTTGGGAAATGGTGGGTGTGATATCTATAAAAACCTTATATGTTCCCAAGGCATAACTTACAACCCTCGCCCTGTTGTCATCCTCTTGAATTTCCAATCGAATGAGCCTTTTTTAAAGTTTCTACGACAAAGCTTTCTATAAAACCTTACAAGCCCCCAGGGCATAACTTTCAACCCTTTCCCTGAGGGCTTTGGGGGGATTGTCCTCCTCAAAAACATATTTTCTATCTGGAAATCAACTATGCTGAACAAAACGGCTATCTCAAAATTTTGATTGGAGGTCTTTGGAAAAATCGTGGGCGTGGTAGGGGTGTTAGTTGCCTTCCAATCACTTTCGACTATTAAAAAGGGTACTAGCCATTCTAATTTCCAATCGAATTAGCCCTTTTTGAAGTTTCCACGACAACTCCTTCGATACGACGTGCCCTTGCCAAAACAAGAAAATAAAGAATGCATTGTGCCAACATCGTTCTTTACTTAGGCAGCACTTTTGCGCTGCCTATTAAACCTTATATGCCCCCAGGGCATAATTTAAAACCCTTGCCCTGAGGGCTGTAGGGTAGTTTTCACCCTCGAATTCATAATTTCCGGACCTTTCAATTATGGTGAACAAAATGGCTGTCTAAGAATTTTTATTGGATGTATTTGGGGAAATTGTGGGCGTGGGAGGGGGCTAGTTGCCCTTCAATCACTTTCAACTATTAAATAGGGCACCAGACCTTTCACCTTTTAATCGAATGAGCTCTTTTTGAAGTTTCTATGACAACTCTTTCGATGCAAAGTGCCCTAGTCTAAAACAAAAAAATAATATATTGTGCCCACATCGCTCTTTACTTAGGCAGCGCTATTGCGCTGCCTATGATTAGTTACTATGTAACTAAATCTTTTAAGTTTAAAAAGCAATTTTAGCAGGAAGCTAGTAGATTTAATTATTTCAGATGCGAGGTCATTTAAGGTAACGTTTTACTGAATCAAAGGTCTATTTTTTAAGCACAAACAAATGTTTTGCTTTCTTTAAAACAAAGCTTCATGTCAACGCAGCTTGATATTTTCGGTATTGTTTAGTCAGCCAGGTGGACACCAAATTTTATTTGAGAGGGGATTCCCGAAAATTTGCCAATCATTCTTTTGTTTTTAATCTAATTGTTTCGAACATACACCCAGGGGACAAATTTACAAAACAAGAACTATTTGTTTTTCAAAAATAACTGCCCATGCTGGATCAAAATGGCCCTTCCCCTTCCTTCTTATTCAAGCATTCGAAGAACCAGAATACAATTTCCGATTTACTAAACACAATCTTTATAGTTACCTATGTGTTCTTATTTAACTTAATATAAAAAAGAGCTTTAAACTAGCATTCTGGTTTTTTACTATGCGTAAAATTTTGAAACGGTTAGTTCTGACACTGTGGTCACCGCTTTGACAGATAATACAGAGAATTCATGCACAATGTTCAATTCTATGCATGCACTCATGATAACCAAGAAGTTTTGTCAAGAACCAAGAACCTTTATCAGCTCTGAAATTATTCCATCGACCATGAAGTATAGCATGTCTGATAACATGGAATATAGAAAATACAAAATGTCGTTATTGTCTTCCGTGTGATTTCTTTTGGAATCGACAATGGTATCAACATACAATTGATTTGTATGCTATTAACAACCGAATGCACTGGCTTTTCTATTTGAATTGAATGCTGTTCGCACAAGCTTTTAGTTGCTTCAACCATGTTAAACTGGCTCTCTTTAGATTAGAACTCTAGAACGTGCTGTTTGAGTTCTTGAAAGAAAGAGTGAATGTCTGAAAGAAATTGTATTCTGAACTTGAATTGTTCGGATGTATTATGTGTCGGACCAAAAATACTGCTCTTTATTTCTAGAAAAAGCAAGAACCTAAGTATTGTCAAATGCTTCAGAGAAGTCTTTTGTTAAATTTCTTTCGTCTAACAAAAGTCTTAGTGTTTGTAGAATAATATCGTAATGTAACCAGATCTGCTTAACAGATAGGATGTACAACTAGACTAGTCCAAACCAAATGGCACTAGTTCAAACTGCTGTTGCTGATTTCCGTTCCATGACTGACGGTGCTGATCTTCTTGATAGATGAAAGCCAATACATCAAGTGTTTGTCAGCTAGCCGCTCAACCTTCTTTTCTTCGAGTTTTTGTTGGGTTCTAAGAATAATTTCATTTTATCTTTGAATCATCTTTTTTATGTCAATTTAGTACTAGTAATGGAAAAAGTAAAAAAATTAGCTAGTAGCTGACATGAACAGCTTCTTTTGTTATGTTATTAGTTTGTTCGTTGAAAAAAATACATTCAATGTTCCCCCAACATGGGGGATGCAAACAAAATTTTCCATGTTTTCTAGTGTGGTTATTTTGGAATCCTCTATATTAGATTGCTGCTTCAATGTTGTTGATTAATCTCCCCCCCCTCCTCTCCCTCTCTAGAGGTTTTTTGTAGAAAAATGCATCCTGAATATTGCAAAAGGTTTGGTATTTTGCCAAAATTAACATTGAAAAATTAGGAATTTCTTGATTTTCTAATTAATAATCTGTCATCTTTATATATTGAATACAGATTTGAATGCTAAGACATTAAAGAAATGCGGAGATATATACAAAGAAAAGTAGCGCTGCTCGAAAATAAGTTTGAAAAACATTGAGAAATACTAAGCCCTATTGGGGACCGTTTGCTTACTGGTTAACTCGTGTCTTCAGTGGATTTCAGAGGGCTGAAACCGTCTCCCTCACATCTTGAGTATTTGAAAAATATAATTTATTAAACCACATTGGCCTTACATCAAAAAAAGAAAGAAAAACTAGCAAAATTGGGTTTTTTATTGGCAAATTTAAGATAATTAAAAAAAAACGCGAATTTTTCGAGAGGAAAAACGCCTCTCTTCTTCAGCGCGAAACGAAACGATGTATAAATAAAATCTAAAAAATTAGAAGAATTAAAACCAACTACCTAACAACAATAGAAGCGAGTTATTCGCCAATATCCGCGATTTGCACAAAATCCAAAAAAACGTGAACTGCCATCGACGGATACTAGCGAACAACTGAACAAAGAAAAGGAAACCAATTCATTCACTCGAAAAAACAAAACGAACCAGCAATTAAATAAGTTGGAGAACTATGTAATTTGATTTCGGATTTTAATTAATGCATTTCTTGCAGACACCCTTTGAGACCTAAAGGGTTGTTCACGTGTTTGATTAGATGACTTGGAAAGTGGTTCAAGTTTTATTTCAGGGATTACTAAAGTATCGGCTTCTCTTTTGAGAAAACCGAAATATGACTCGTTTATTCTTAAATCACCGGAATCTCTGTTTAAAGCTAGACCTAAATGTTGGTATTTATAAATTTAAACAGCTTCTCTGTAGTGCTGGACAATACTTTTGTCATGCGAAATAAGACTAGCTTGATTAAACAAAATAGTATGGTCCGGTTTTTCAAAAATGTTCTCTGCAAGGGTAGAGTCAAACTTTTCTGTTCTTTTCCACTTTTTAAGTTTATTATTAATTGAACTAGAGTGCTGAATTAATCTATCAGTTAGTTGCTGATCAGTTCTTCCGATATACCAAAGACCACAAGAACAAGGAATTCTGTTGACACCGGAGTTTTCACCCATCGGGATAGGGTCTTTACCTTGATAAATTTGGGACCTGATAGTTTTTCTGGGTCTATAAAAAGTGTAAATTTTATTTTTCTTAGATTTTTTGAAATGTGGTCTGAAACCCCTTTAACGTACGGGAGACCAAGATAAACTGAATTTTTCTTTTTATTTGCGTTTTCTGTGTAACTATCTGATAAACTTTTAATGCGTTTTGCAATTATAGAATTTATTAAACTAATTGGAAAACCATTCCCAAATATAATATCTCCAAGGTGGTCGAGCTCTAAATCCAAGAAACGTGTTGAACAAACTTTCAATGCTCTATCAACTAAAGAAGTAACAACTCCTCTTTTCACAGCAGGAGAATGATTTGAGGACTAACTTAAGTAACGGTCTTTATGTGTGGGTTTTCTATAGACACTAAACTCGAATAATTAATCATTTCGGTGCACCAGAACATCTAAGAATGGAAGAAGCCTCTCTATCTCTGATTCCTGAATAAATTTCATCTTTGGATCCAAAGAGTTGATCAAGTGATAAAAAGAACTCTAGAGAATCGTCACCACGCTACCATAAAAGAAAAAGTCATCTTGAAAATCAACCCAAAATTCAGGTTTACAAGAACTTTGCAAAATAGCCCTTTCTTCAAGGTCTTCCATGAAAATATCAGCCTGTATTGCAGAAAGAGGGGCACCCATGGAGAGCCCATATTTCTGTCTATAAAAAATGCCTCTATAATGGAAGTAAAATTAGTTCTGTTACAAAGGGCTGTCCGCGAAAGAAGTGTCTGATTCGAAAGAGTAGAATTTTCTGATATAGATGGGTTAGAATTAAGTTTTTGCTCCAAAAACTGCTGTATTTTAATATATTTATCTGTTCATTTGAATTTTTCGGCATAATCTGCCTATTTGAATAATTTATTATGACTGTAAAGAATTACGTTTCCTCTTGACATATCCGAGTAAAATCTGTAAGTGTCCCCTTTTGATAAATAGTAAAATGTCATATTAATATTTTGGTCTTCTCATACAATTAAAAAAATTTAGTTAGTCATAAGTGGAATAAAGCTTTATGACCCTTCTTTAAACTGATAGCTCCCACCCCCTTGAGATTTCACAACTGTGTAAAAAAAAACTAACCTTTCCGCTTTCAAAGCCAATTGATTTTAAGTAATTTTGTTTGTATTTCTGTCAGATTATTACAGATTATTGATTTTTTGTTTATCTATGGGCTTAAATCCTATAGTTTACTGCCAAACAGAATATTAGTTAGAGAAATTTGACGACAATCTCATCAGAGTCCTTAAACCACTGATCAAAGCCTAACAAATAAACATTTGCATGAAAATAGTGTGGGAAGTCAAAGTAAGGCTCTCAAATATTCTTTGAATCCTTTCTTGTCAAAAGATGTGGCATTTTAGCAGCTTGATAAGTCAAAAAAATGGTGCCGGCTAATAATAAATGTAGCCTGAAAATTATGTTAGCTATAGTCCATCAGGAATAGATGGCATCATTTTCAGAGCAGCCATCTTTTTGGAAACTAAAAATTTAGCTTCTGTGAAGTTTGATTAGGAAATAAGACTAGTAGAGGCACTTTATTGATTTTTTTTTATTTTGAACTGGAATTCAGTCAATTTGTTATATTATTGGGTGTTAGCATAAAAATTAAGTTTCGGTAGACCTTCATAAACCCTATACATGACCTACTTCTGAGAAATAAGCCCTATAAATTAGGGTGGCAGGCCTACGATTGAATTCCCTATATGACACTTTAAAGCTGATCTCCCCTTGCGTTTACGGTTGTGCCCTCTTCCCTGATTTGTCTAGGTATAGCCCTAAATAACATATAAAAGCTTGTGTTTTTTTTGGAAGCTGGGATGATAAATGGCTCCTCTCCTTTAATGCTGAAAAATGTCATGTCATTTATTTTGGCAAACATAATCCACATCAGCAGTACCATCTCCAATGTAACCTCCCCCCTCTGCAGTTACTGAAGAAAGAGATCTTGGAGTCATTGTTGATCATTGGCTGAGTTTCAGTACCCATGCAAAATCTGTATCTTCTTCTGCCTTCCAATCCCTTGGACTTATTAAAAGAACTATCTCTAGCCGGTGTCCTAAAGTAATTTATGAAGCTCTACAAGGCACTGGTTTGTCCACACCTTGAGATTGGAATGTCCCTGGCATCCCCCTATTTTAAGAAGGACAGGGAAAGACTAGAAAAAGTACAGAGAAGAGCAACTAAGATGGTTGATGGCCTCAAACAAGTGCCATACAAAGCGTGTGCAACAGGATCTAACCCACAAAGTCATTTCAAAAAATACTCTTCCTGGTCTCCTTGCTCCCCCAGAACGCCTTGTGACAAGAGGACATTCAATAACAATTTTCAAGAAGCACTCTTATATCCTAGAGAGAAGCCATTTCTTCAGCCAACAAATAACCAACTTGTGGAATCAGCTCTCTGAAGATATGGTGTCTGAAGACTCAACAATTGCCTTCAAGCAAAGACTTGACAAAGATTAACAACAGCAGGAGTTCCTCTACAACTGGGAAGCTGCTGAGTCTACAACCTAAATGTAGCAAGCAAATCACAACAAACAAAAAAAAACCATTAGATGTCATCACGGAGCATTACAAGGATGGAAAATCCTTAAATTTGCTCCAAGCTGTGATTCAAGGTAATAAGAGCCTACTTAGTATCTCTAACTAGGTGGATAATATTTTAACTTAATGCTTTTGATATATATCTAACTAGACAGATAAGTAAATTCTTCATGCAAACTAGTGGTAATATCCAACTAGTCAGACAATTTTTTCTCTTAGACATAGCATGAACATCTAACTTGGTAAATAACACTTCTTCCTAGCCCTTCTAATGTTAATCCAATTAGGTGGTAAAGTAGCATCCTGCCTAATTCAATATATATCAGAAAATTTAACACTCAGGCTTATCCACATAGATGGATATACTTGCAGTGTCTAAGAAAAATAGTTTATCTGGCTAGTTGAATATTAACCCAAAACTGCATAATAGAACTTGCCTATCCTTCTAGTTGGATATATATCAGGGGTGCTGAGACTTGGCATTATCCACCTAGTTAGATGATCACGCTATGACTAAGAAAAAAGATATATCTGGCTAGTTGGATATTTACCCCAAACTGCTTAGAGAATCTTCCTATCTACCTAGTTGGATATATATCAGAAACACTAAGCAACATTATTATCCAACTAGGTAGATATCCTCTCTGCCTAAGAGAAGCAATTTATCTGGCTAGTTGGATATTATCCCAAAACTGTATAATGGAATTTCCTTATCCCCTTAGTTGGATATATATCTGGATTTTTAAGACTTGGTATTATCCACCTAGTTAGATATTCATGCTATGCCTAAGAAAGATGAATTATCTGTCTAGTTGGATTTATACCCCAAATTGCAGTGAGGGTCTCCGTATCTGCATAGTTTGATAATTATCAGAAACTCTAAGCTACATTATTATCCAACTAGGTACATATTCTATCTGCCTAGGAAAATCAATTTAGCTGACTAGTTTGATATAAACCCCAAACTGCTTAGAGAGTTGTCTTATCTGCCTAGTTGGATATATATCTGAAAAACTAAGCTACATTATTATCCACCTAGTTAGATATTCTTGCTGTGCCAAAGAGAAACAATTTATCTGGCTAGTTGGATATTATCCCAAAACTGTATAATGGAATTTACTTATCCTCCTAGTTGGATATATATTGGGAGTGTTAAGACTTGGTATTATCCTCCTAGTTAGATGTTCATGCTATGCCTAAGAGAAAAGAATTATCTGGCTAGTTGGATATTAACCCCAAACTGCATAGATAATCTTCCTATCTGCCTAGTTGGATATTTATCAGGAACACTACACAACATTATTATCCAACTAGGTAGATATCCTCTCTGCTTAAGAGAATCAATTTATCTGGCTAGTTGGATATTAACATAAAACTGTATAATGGAATTTACTTATCCTCCTAGTTGGATATATATCAGGAGTGTTAAGACTTAGTATTATCCACCTAGTTAGATGTTCATGCTGTGCCTAAGAGAAATGAATTATCTGGTTAGTTGGATATTAACCCCAAACTGCTTAGAGAATCTTCCTATCTACCTAGTTGGATATTTATCAGGAACACTAAGCAACATTATTATCCAACTAGGTAGATATTCTCTCTGTCTAAGAAAAACAATTTATCTGGCTAGTTGCATATTAACACAAAACTGTATAATGGAATTTACTTATCCTCCTATTTGGATATGTATCAGGAGTGTTAAGACTTAGTATTATGCACCTAGTTAGATGTTCATGCTATGCCTAAGAGAAATGAATTATCTGGCTAGTTGGATATTAACCCCAAACTGCTTAGAGAATCTTCTTATCTGCTTAGTTGGATATATATTAGAAATACTAAGCAACATTATTATCCAACTAGGTAGATATTCTCTCTGCCTAAGAGAAAGAATTTATCTGGCTAGTTGGATATTAACCCCAAACTGCTTAGAGAATTTTCTTATCTACCTAGTTGGATATATATCAGAAACACTAAGCTACATTATTATCCACCTAGTTAGATATTCTTGATATCCAAAAACTGTATAATGGAATTTACTTATCCTCCTAGTTGGATATATATCAGGAGTGTTAAGACTTGGTATTATCCACCTAGTTAGATGTTCATGCTGTGCCTAAGAGAAATGAATTATCTGGCTAGTTGGATATTAACCCAAAACTGCTTAGAGAATCTTCTTATCTGCAATAAAGAGACATTTATAAATTTAGGACCATTCCTGTCCACAATGAGACCTTTATCCTCACTATTTTTCTTGTTTTTCAATCACATTTTTAAATATATATGTTTATTCTCCAAGTCTTTAAAATCATTTGTAAAGCAAACACCCAAGAGCCATCTATAAAATTTAACCAAACTTAACCCTAAATTTATCACTATTTGCCTGTTTGCATTCTTTTGTTAGATGGTAGTGAGTGTTCTTAACATTCATAAATAGACTATTTGAAAATGAATAAATGCAATAAATTCTGTCTATTTTTAAAAATTTTGTTAAAAAAAAAATTTTGCAACAGTGAAAGAATTGGTTGTTAATGGTTCCCCCATGGTAAATATGTCTACTTAGATTATTTCTAATATTATGAAGTGAAAGATTTGTTTTCTTAACATTTCTCCTTATGTCCTGGAATGATCGTACATTTATACAAAATATTTTAGATTGCTAGTTTTATGCTGATGTTTATTGTTTAGTTTGCATTTCTGACAAGTAGGCTAATCCCAGGCCCCTTCTAATTGTTTCATGTAGCCTTGGGTGTATTTACTTTTCTTCAAGTAGTTCTCTAGGCTTTGACCAAACAACTAAACAACAATTATGAAATATTACTTTATAATATTCAGAACATTCCTATTGGTACAATTATTATGATCCTTTCTGTTGAAAATAAAATTTAGGTAAATATTAAAAACAATTTCAGACTAAATTTCAAGTCATTGCACTACATCTATTGCTTCAAGTCATCAGACAACATAAACACCTTTTCAATAGAAAACCAATTGCTTATGATAAGGTTCAATAACAAAGAAATATACCATTAGTTGGGGAAAGAATGCATGGCTTTTGTCTGAGTAATGAATCTTATATTGAAAAAAAACATAAAATAAGGAGTAAAATAGTCATATATGTTTTATTAGGATGTTTTCTTTCAGAAGAGCTTTAACTCTAGATGGTAAATTTGCAGTTGGCTATATAATTTAGCTAGGATGAAAGTGAAAACAGCATTTGATGACATTTTTTATGCTCTTTAATAACTCAGTTATTGCTTCTGGGGCTAATTGCATCTTGAGCCCTTAAAGGGACCACATTGGTATTTCATTTTTGTAACCACACATAGAAGTTATCAACATTAGTAAAGGTATTGCAAAGTGCTTAAAAACATATCACTAGTTTATAAATAAGTTGCTCATGAGTAATATATTCCAAAATACTTATTTATAACAATTCAAACCTCATTTATTAGGCAACTCAAATATAAACCATTTTCCCACTGTTTCAATTTAACTATGTGTTTCATGAATGCTGTAAACAAATTTTGTGCTGAACTTTGTGATTCAAAACTTTGCTGTCAACAATTCAGGTTATATATTTGCACATTAGGGTGGGGGAGGGGGATGATAAAGTTCATGGGTAAATTTGCAGTGGGCCATATAATTTATCTAGGTTGAAAGTGAAAACATTATTTTATGGTTTTTTTATGCTCTTTCATAATTCAGATAATATACCTTTGAGGCTCCTTTAAGGGCTCAAGATGCAATTAGCCCCAGAAGTAATCATTGAATTGTGAAAGAGCATAAAAAAAGGCATTAAATGATATTTTCACTTTCATCCTAGCTAAATTATATAGCCAACTACAAATCTACTGTCCTTTTTTATGTTCTTTTTAATAATTATTTTACATGCAAATTTCCTTTAAATTTTTGGAGTGAACCCTAGAGTGATCTCTAATTTTGACTATTCCATCAAAATTTAGGGGTTAAAATTATGGAAAGTGGTTTTGACAATGCCCCTGGAAATAAATCAGCCAACTGTTCTAACAGGAAATACATGATACATAACAAGATGATAGACAACAAAAAAATGATTTAAGACTATAGATGAGATAATTCTCCCCCCAGAAAATTACCACTGCAAGCAATTAATCTTCTGCAGAAAATTTTTGCTCTGAAAATATCCCCTCACCACATGTAAATTCCCCACCCATCTGACAATTATCCCTCTGGAAAATTTTCCCCACCTGTAAACTAAAAATAAAAGTAGAGTTGCAGCAAAACCAGAGAATATCCTCCTGGGTTCTAGTTTAGATTTTGAATTATATTGGGAAAGTGCCGTTTTTTTCTAGTTGAAAGGAAAGAAAGAAAGGAAAACAACCCAATCTTAACCATCTTTATTGATGAAGCATCTGAATTATCTGCAAAATATTCCACAGGGCTCAGGTTTAGGCTCCAAATCTAATTATGAGAATATCTCCTTTCCCATGCACTACATTTCCAAGGTAAAAAAACTCAATTATACAGTTTTACTTTGAATTTTGGTTATAAGTTAAATCCCAAACCTACCTTAATTGGCACTTGGAAGAAAAATTAAGGTCCATACTGGATCTTTTGTGCTACACTTTATTTACATTTTGATAAGTAGACAGCCTTTAAATTTTACTATTTTATTTATTTAAAAAAAAACAAAACTAATCACATTTTGAATCCTATTGACTGCTGAAGAAGTTTAGCTTATGGTTTCAACTGCATCAAGACATAATTAGCTTTGATTTAATTCAAAAGAATCACTATAGATTATGTTTTTTTAGCAAAATTGTGCTTCTACTCACCTCTGTAATACTGGAGTATTCTATCCAAGTGTTATTGCTAGTAGAATAAATTTGATAAGCAGTATTTACTTGATTCAGAGGCTCTATTATGGACATGCCTCAAATTCCAGTGGCTGAAGATGTCACCCCTTCTGGAGTTTGTGCTGTTAAGAATGGTAAGTTTTTCAATTAAATTTACAGTAACAAAATAACATTAAAGCTATATTTGCATTAGTAAAAAATTTCTTGTGTTCTCTTGCTTATTAAGTATTGTTCAGGAAAAAAGTTACTGCATATGCACTTGTATACAAACCCTTAAGATCTAAGGTATATTAGAGACCTTGGTTATACAAAGCAAATGATAGCTTAAAATATTAACTGTAATTTTCTATGTTTAAGAAGGCAATATAACATCTTACAGAAGAAGTTCCTCTTTTTTAAATGCATATATTATAAAAAAAACAAATTTCAACCGAAACTAAACGTTGTTATGTGGCACGCATAATATTTATTTGTCTGATCAACTTATTTTACTAACTTACTTACTAATATTCCTTACTTACTTGCCATGCTTTGCTTGTATTTTGTGTATGTTTGCTGTTATGTATTGCTTGTGCTTTTGCTTATGCTTGCTGTTATGTATTGCTTGTGCTTTGCTTATGCTTGTATTATTTCAGGTTTTGTGACCTGGGTTTTTGAAGTATATGCTTGAAGAGACAAATCGTTACATGGTGTCAGAGTAGAAGATGGATACCTTCGTCCCATATTCTGAGCTGAACTGGGAATCGGACAATCTAAAAGAGGCTTGGACTAGATTCAAAAGTCATGCTAATCTAATGTTTGATGGACCCTTGAGCGGAAAAAGTGAGAAAATCAAGTGTGCATATCTGCTAATTTGGCTTGGTGAAAAAGGACGAGATGTGTTCAGCACTTGGACGCTAGCAGCTGATGAAAAAGACAAAATTTGTGTATACCTTGCCAAATTTGATGACTACTTTAATCCACAATCAAACCCTATATTCTCCCGATATACATTCCACAAACGTGACCAAAGGGAAGGCGAAACTATAGAACAATATGCAACTGAACTGAAAATCTTAGTGCGACACTGCTCATATGGAGCTACGATTGTTGACGAAATGGTCCGTGATCGCCTCATCTTCGGAACATCATCCCAGAAGATTCGTGAAAAACTACTGCAATCGGGATCCGAATTGACTCTCTCAGATGCTATCAAAGTAGCAAGAACCTACACAGAAATCCAGGTACAACTTAAGACTATGTCAGCAGAATCAACTAGTCATGGAAAACAAGAAGTTGATATCATCAAAAAGAGTCAAAATAGACTGTGGAAACCTAATCGAGACTGAATTGAAAACAGTGAAAGTTTCTTCTGTGGTGGAGAGCTTTCACAGAATCACCAGTGCCCTGCAAAAGGGAAGATTTGTAATAACTGCAGAAAACACAACCAATTTGCGCGCGTCTGTCATGGTAGCAAAAAGACAGTGAATATCATCAGTTCTGAAGCTCAACACACTGACGAACTATTCATCCATCAACTAATGATAGATAAAGCTGATGAACAACCATATGCTAAACTAAGAATCGCCAACCAGTTCAGTGGGAAATTCAAAATTGAAAAAGGGGCACAATCTAGCATCATTATCAGGCAGACAGTGGAAAGACTAAATCCAAAACCTGCAATCCACCCTAAAAATCACATTTGAACAAGCTTTTGTGATCAGACTATTCCTGTCATGGGGACATGTAAGATCGACTGTGCCTACAAATCAAATGATAGTCAACCCATAGAGTTTTTGTAGTGCAGTCAGCCCCTACTCCTATCCTTGGCTTCAGTGCGAGTCGTAAGCTGAACCTGATAAAGCTGATACTTAGTCTTCAATCTGGACAGCTCAGCACCGATAAGATACTCACCGAATTTTCCGACCTATTTGAAGGAGTTGGGAAACTGGAAGGTGAATGTAAAATAATCCTCAAGGAAGGTTCACAGCCATCCATTCAGCCCACAAGACAAATCCCCTTGAGTCTTCAGTCTAAATTCAAGGAAGAACTAGATCGTATGGAAAACCTAGGAGTCATCGAGAAGGTGACCCATCCAACTGATTGGGTGAACTCAGCTGTGGTTGTTGAGAAATCAGATGGAACCTTGAGAGTCTGTATAGATCCTCGCGATCTCAACAAAGCCATAAAGAGACCCCACAATCCTATTCCAACTTTCGAAGAAGCTGCGCAAAAGCAGGTAGCCCCGAAATACTTCTCCAAGCTAGATGCCTAAACAGGATATTGGAACTTATGTCTTGATGACGAATCTTCTAAACTGACTACCTTCTCAACTCCATATGGGTGATACAAATTTAGACGTATGCACTTTGGACTCAAGTCTGCACAAGATGAGTTCCAACGCCACATGGAAGAGGCATTCAGCAACCTCAAGAGATTCTCAGTAATTTCAGATGACATGATCATATCTGGTGTATCTGAAGAGGACCATGACAGAAATCTTCAAAAAACCCTTTTAAGAGCTATAGACAAGGGAGTCAAGCTTAACAAAGATAAGTGCATCTTCAATTCAGCTTCAATACCTTACTTTGGACACATCATTTCCGAAAACAGACTCCATCCAGATCCCGAGAAGATCCGAGCACTAGAGAAAATGCCATCACCCAAATCCCAGGAAGAACTACAAACAGCCCTTGGGATGTTAAACTTTAAACTACCTCTCACGCTATATCCCAAATTTGTCAAGCCTCAATGAACCTCTTAGGACCTTAGCTAAGCAGAAGCAATTCAACTGGACGAATGAACACGAAGCCACACTCACGAAAATTAAAGCGTCGATCATAACAACAATTTCGCTCTTCGATCCTACAAAAAATCAAATAGAGATCCAAGTTGATGCTTCCAAATCAGGACTTGGCTCTGTCCTGCTTCAAGATAATAAAATTGTTTCATTTGCATCGAAATCGCTGAATGAAATAGAGCAGAGATACTCGCAAATCGAAAAGGAGCTGTATGCCATTGTTTTTGGATGTCGCCATTTTCATCAGTATCTCTATGGCCGTCACTTCCAAGTCACCAGTGACCATAAACCCCTGGAAACAATCCTCAATCGGCCGATCAATAAGGCGTCGCCGAGACTTCAAAGAATGTTGTTACATCTACAACCCTACAATTTCAGCATAATATATTGACCAGGCACTGAAATACCGATCCCAATACCCTGTCCCAGCTCCACTTAGAAACTGAGGAACCATTGCTTCACAAAGAAATTGAATACTATGTACACTCCGTTATGAAACTACTACCAATCAGTCAAGAAAGGCTATCTGAGTTGAAACAAGAAACGCTCAGAGATCCACAGCTGAGGGTTCTGAGGAAAATGGTAGAAGAAGGTTGGCCCGAAAAAAGATCAATGGTTCCGTCATCCATAGCTGAATTCTGGACAGTAAAAAGTAATCTCAGTGTTGTTGATGACATCATCATGAAAGATGACCGTCTTGTCATCCCAGACAGCATGCAAATCGCTGTATTGCAAAGCATCCATGCTTCACATCTTGGTATCGAGAAGACGAAAAACAGAGCCAGATCAGTCATTTTCTGGCCAAAGATGAGTCAGACAATAGAAGATTTCGTCAAGAAGTGTGATGCGTGCTGCACTTATTCTACAGCAAATGCAAGAGAACCCTTGCTTCATCACAATATTCCCAGCTACCCATGGGAGCATGTTGGCATTGATCTGTTTTACATATCCGGAAGATAATATCTGATCATAGTGGATTATTATAGTTAATTTTTTTTATCTGATTAGCTGGGAAAAAAAACATAAACGAAACACAAAATACAGAAGCTAAAATATCACTTCTCTAGATTAGGGATACCCTTGATGATTACATCTGATAATGGCCCACAATTCACTTCAGAAACGTTCAAGGATTTCATGAGACAGTGGGGAATACGACACAAAACCTCTAGCCCGAACCATCCTCAGTCCAACGGACTCGCTGAGAAAACAGTTGGTATTGCTAAGGCCATGATCATGAAAACAAAGAAATCGAAAACTGACCTCGAGCTAGCTCTCCTCGAGTACCGCAACACACCAGTCGATGGTCTAGCTTCCCCAGCCCAACTGCTAATGAGTAGAAACTTGAGATCCCTAGTGCCCTGCACCATTGAGCACTTATCTCCAAAAGTCGTACCTATGCAGGAATTCATGTCCACAAGGAATAAAGAAAGGGAAAGACAGAGACGCTACTATGATCAACATACCAAAAGCCTTAATCCGCTGCAGATAGGCCAACAAGTTCGAGTACGGTCCAACGATCAAACCTGGCAACCTGCAACAGTCCTCCGAAAAGCAGATGCGCCACGATCGTATGTATTACAGACGAAAGCAAACAGACAATACCGCCGGAATAGAAAGCACTTGAAAGTCGTGACTACAGATGAGAAGAGTTCTGATTCTGATTCAAACACTGGCAGCTCGTCAGTACACGATTCATGGCATCACTCTCCGGACTTACCCCAAACAGAGGACGTGAACTTTCGCCAAGCCAGCATGCCAGAATCGCCGGTCGCCGTGGGCCAGGAAAACACTGTGGTCTCCCTGCCTTCCGCGGCCGAAGTCGACAACAGTCTCGGAAGTTCTGTAACTGCCAGGAGTGGTCGATAAGTCAAGCCACCGTCAAGAATAAACCTATGATTGACAAGCTCTTCTGAAAAGAAGGGAGATGTAATACTCCTTACTTACTTGCCATGCTTTGCTGGTATTTTGTGTATGTGTGCTGTTATGTATTGCTTGTGCTTTTGCTTATGCTTGCTGTTATGTATTGCTTGTGCTTTGCTTATGCTTGTATTATTTCAGGTTTTGTGACCTGGGTTTTTGAAGTATATGCTTGAAGAAACAAATCGTTACAACTAGTCATAATTCTTTTATACTGTTTTTTAAAATTTTATATTTAGGTATTTTTTAGCTGGCCTAGCAAACATAAAAAAAGAACACAATCATATAGTAGCTACAAATCAAGGGTATGGAACGTTATTAAAAATAGATTAAAGGATGCCTTGTTAGAATCAAAGAACAATATTTGACTGCAAGGTCATAAAAATATTGTAATCTATATACATAATTTTCAACCTTAATTCTGCTTGGAGTTGGCTATATTAGTCTGTTTTTAATTTTTTTTAAAGCTGTATCCAGGAAGGGGGAGGGGGCTTCAATCCCCTCCCTCCCACCTGAAATGTTTGTCCGACTCTTAAACGCATAAAAAAATACATTTAAGAAATTCTTGATGCATTTTTTTTAAAGTATTTATACCCCCCCCCTTCTCCCAACTAAAATCCTGAATAGGGCCCTGATTGTGTGTTTAGACATTTGTAACCGGCTGAGTTGTACTTAAAAACCAAAAGAACCCAATTATATAGTAGCTACAAATAAAAAATGCAGAAGCTTGCTAAAATGTGTTAAAGGATGCTTTGTTGAAATTGATCAACAATATTTTAATGCATTTTTATCAAAATCTTTTAATTTAAAAGCAACATTTTCGAGCTTAACATCCCTTGGAGTTGGCTCTTAGGTTTTGCCTTCCATTCCCCAAGTCTTCTTTGAAAATTTGCGTGAATGCCTTTCAATCAATTTGTATTAAGTGCATTTTTGCTGTAATCTTCATTAAAATGTGGTTCGTTCATTTTCTTTATACCTGTGATTCAATCACAACTTTAGGCGGGGCACTTGCCCTGTGTGCAGAAATATCAGAGGCACAAAATTTCAAATAAATAATGTAGCATTCATAAGTGTTTTGTAGTTTTGAAATTTAATTTTCGTTAAAATAATTTAAGAAGGCACAGTCAACAGTACAAGCAAATTGATTCCAAAATTTTTATTTTCCCATATGTGTTCCCATATAAAGTAAGAACAGCTCAGATCTAAGTAAATAAAGTGTTTTTTTGTCAAATGAAAAGTCTGTTAAAATTCGACCTTAATATTTTTGGGAGACCTATCAAGAGTTTTTTTTTATTAGCCTCTGGTCCATATAAATCTAAAAATCTATTAAATCGATTAAAAGAAATTATAAAGAATGTTTCTAAAAGATAACAGCCTCAGCTCTTTCTAGAAAAAATAAAATCTTTGGCCATAACTGTTTAGCCTAAGATAATTTCTAACACCCTTCAAAACTTCTCATCTTTTCCAGCAAAGTTCCTGGAAAGAAGCAACATGTCCCAATAATATTGAGGATTGAAATTAGTTATTATTAGGGTGAATTTTTAATCCTGTTTTATGTTGTTATGAGAAATAGAAAAGTCAATACATATTAAGTTTAATCAAAGCAAAATTAAATAAAGGAAGTTTGATACAACAAAAATAAAATTATGCGAAACTCAACACATTGAAAATACAACCTTGGCATATTAACCTCAACCTTACACAGATTGAACTTTCTAAACTCAATATCTAGAATATACGCGGGCATGATTGGTTTCCTTGTCATAGGAAAACCACTTTCTCGTCCAATAGTAAACACATCTACTGAACAATTTGAAGAGAAACAATTTTACAAGGAGGAGAGAGAAAGGAGAAGAATCTGAATCTCAAGAAATCTGAATCTGAAAAAGGTGAATTTAGTTGATGATGCAGAACTTCAACTGCAATAGGTTAAACAGAATTTTCTTAGTAAAAAAAGAAGTCTTATAAATGAATTCAAAATTATGAGGAAGGTTGCCCAGTAAACTAATGAAAGACTCAAGTTTAAAGATTATAAAATTTCTCTATATCTAGAACTGGTTCTAAATATATCTATATTTAGAATTGGTAGGGGAAACTACCTACTTGTTGTAAATTGTATGGTTATAGTTATGGTAAGTTTATGCCTCTTTGAAAAACTATTTTGGTACTATAAAATTCCATGATTATTCTATAATTCTATAATTGCTGTTGTCTAGCTCAAAAGATGGCAAACAAAAACAAACTCTTGGAAGTTTCTCTGCTTGGAACAAACAATGTCTTATAGATCTTGTTCAGTGGAACTATAGTTTGATTAATTGCAAATTCAAATTTTCTGTTTTTTTTCTAAACAGATGAACGCTTTTTAAATTATTTCAATTTTAAAATTTGTGAAAGAGGTGATAATTACCGAAATTTATTGATCTAATGTTATAATTATCACTTGAGTTTGTTCTAGGCTTTCGTTTTAACGCTTTTTCAAATTTTTCTATTTATTTTTTTTTTGTTGCTTTCTTAGGTTTGGGAGCTTCTTTGTTTCTCAGTTATTTGTTGAGATTGGGGTTTTTTTCCCTTGTTATTTAAAAAATTTTATTTTTTTGGTTTTTGAAGGTCCTTCAATAAGTACTGCCGCGACCCTAATGGAAACTTCAAATTCTTCTATATCATCAGAACATAAAAATCTCTCTAAGGTTGTTTCACCCAGGATTTCCACATCACTTCTACAATTTGACTCCCAGGAAGTGGGTATTGATGACGAAGGTATAATTTAACGAATAATATCTTTGAAGGAGTTTTAATACGAAAAAGAAAATTGTTAAAATTTTTTTGCTAAGATAAAGCATGAAACATTACAAAAGGCGTTGCTGAAAGATTTTACTTCCATGAAAAGTGTTACTAAAAGCGTTAAACACAAAACGATTGTAAGATTTAACGTTGTAATGCATTATTTAAGTAGGCTAAAGTTGCACAACGTCGGCAAAGTGCCGATTGATTTGCCATTCTAGTCTTCAGTGAGTGAGTATAAATCTGTTTCTATTCATAAAAGTTAACTACTAATTACCAGATATGAAAATCTGTGAATAAAACTAAATTTGTGAAATCAGTTTCGTAACAATCAACTTTATTACTCTTAAATTTGTGCCGACCTCGTGCTATGTCTAGTTTTCCAAATTTGTAGACTGGTATTTGTATGCTCTGTGGCTTTCATTCTCTCTGGGTGAATTATTCAGACAATTTTATTGTTGATTTATTTTTTATTTGTTAATTCTTTTTACTCACAGGAATTGGATAGAAATGACGAAGGTATCGGATTTATTAGTGGTACTTTATAATTCAGGCTGATTGAGGATCATTTTGTTGGAAGTTTTTTCCTACCTAACAAACGTTCATTGCGTTTTTAGTATTGAAATAGTATTGCCAAAATTATTTTGTCGTTCAAACAGGTCATTAAATAATATTCCAAAAAGTTTATAGTAAGACTTAGTTTACATTTGGCTCGTACACAAGTGCATCAAAGGAATTTACATGCAAAGTACTGAAACAGTGTAAGACTAAAAGTGGGTCTTGTGCCTTTCAACATTAATCTAAAAACTTTCTTATTAATTAATTAGAAAGTTACACTAGCGAAGCAGAGGTGGAGTTTGTTTTTTTTACTTTGCTGGTTTTTTTTTTTTATTTTTCTGCGTAAAACAATTTTCTCCCAAACATGATGCAGCTTAAGAGAAAAAATTAAAATAAAACAAAAGAATAAAAAAAGTTGAAAGTAAATTAATTATAACATTAAACATAATGACTGTTCTGTCTGGCACTTTTTTTTTCAAGTAGTGACTTTTTTTTTATTCAAAACTATTTAAAATTATAGAAATATCCCTCTTTTATGGTATTAATTAAAAAAAAAACTTTTCCCACATAATAAGTTTTTCAAAGAAAAGTAAAGAACTCCATTAAACAAAAAATGAGCAAAAGTAAAATCAAATAATCTACCAAGCGTGAAACTACCACAAATCAGCATCGATAAACGAATGAAACCCAAAAAGAACAGAAATTACAATAAATAACGGAGTCAAAGTCAAAACGGACAGAAATTAACATCAGTTGGGTGCAAAACCCCTATGCCTTCCCGAGGACAGAACAAAATCTGCACTTTACTGAAGAAAATATAAATGTTTTTAATTTTATAACTTTAATAAATCAAATAATATTAATATTTTGATATCTAAATATCAGCATATGTATATTAAATTGACAATGCCCATTCATTTCTATTTTTTTATAAGACAGGTGATAAAAGTTGGTTTTGTAATTATCAAGGCATTAGTCTGGTCTCTGTATGTAGTCTAACTTACTTAGTAATATGATACTTTTTAGACTGAGAGATGCCGTAGATAAAGTTTTAAGAGAAGAACAGTGCGGTTTTAGAAAAGGTAGAGGATGTGTCTACCAAATTTTCACTCTTAGGTTAATAATTGAGAAGTATCTGAGTTGTCAAACACCTTTGGTCCTTAGTTTTATAGATTATGAGCAAGTATTCGATTCTGTTGACAGAAAAATTATAGCAAAGGTTTTATCCTTGTATGTTATACCAGAAAAATACATTAAAGTGATTAGTGCTATGAACGAGATTAATACTGCTACGGTTAAGGTAGGAAATGAGGATAGCAGCGGGTTTTGTATTAAATGAGGAGTTAAGCAGGGTTGTGTTCTATCCCCCTTTATATGGATTATTTTGATGGACTCTGTATTAAGGAGCACAGGAAAGGCAATA